>NC_080042.1:25376378-25638242 GCF_012489685.1 Lotus japonicus | reverse complement strand
TGACTGTAAGATCAAGTTTTGATCTAGTAGTACAACTCTAGTTTTGATGATTACAAGTTAACCTTTTTGATATGAACAATTGTGGTACTCTAACGTGTTTTTCTGAGTGTGCTATTTACAGGCTCTGACCTCAACTCAAATTCACACAAATCAGAAGCACTGTGTATAAAGGAGTGACCCAAGCAACGCTTTCGCATTCACCATGTTCAGTATGAACAGTGGAAAAGCTTCAGAAGTTCTGAAGCTATACAAACTCTGATGAGGACTCAGTCGCTAGAAGCTCTGAAGATCCAGAAGTTCTGACAACCAAGAAACACTGAAGGTTCAGATGTTCCGATGGTGTAGAAGACTCTGAAGATCCAGAAGCTGAATAGTGGAAACTCTGAAGTCCAGAAGCAAGAAACTCTGAAGGCATGTTCTTCCCTCTGAGTTCAGAATCAGAAGATACAATGGTCAGAGGATCTGTGCTATCCCTCTGACTCTGATCAACCGGCTTCACAAGTTCCAATACGAAGCATTCCTCTGATCAGAAGTCTCCTAGGTTAAAAGGTCAGTCGCTATCCAAGTACAAAAGCAAGTGTACCTTCCTGACGACCTACCTAACGTTCTCAGCCACAGCAGAAGCTGGATTTTCCAGAACTGCCCTCCAACGGTAGCATTTCCCATGCAACGCTCAACCCTAATCCTTGGAGTATATATAGAGGCTGAAGATTGAAAGAACGGCTAGAAGAAAAAAATATACAAGAGCAATACACACGCGCAAGATATATTCTAAGTTTCTTTCATCTGTAATTTATTTTAGTTTACACTCAGCTTATTCAGAAGCAAACCCTTGTAAACACCAACCTCAAACAGTTGTTTGATTTCCTTTAGGAGATCAAGGTTGATCGGATCCTAGAGAAGACTAAGAGAGTGAATCTTAGTGTGAGCTAAGTCAGTGTAATTGTTAGTCACTTGTAGGTTTCAAGTGCAGTTGTAACTCTTACCTGATTAGTGGATTGCCTTCATTCTAAGAAGGAAGAAATCACCTTAACGGTGGACTGGAGTAGCTTGAGTGATTTATCAAGTGAACCAGGATAAAATCCTTGTGTGCTTTTCTATCTCTATCTTTGCACTTAGTTCTCGAAAAGATTTGTAAAATCTTTAAGGTGGTAGTTTTTACTGAAAACGTTATTCAAACCCCCCCTTTCTACCGTTTTTCATACCTTCAATTGGTATCAGAGCGCAAGTTCTGATTACCACACCTAACAGTGTTCAGTGATCCGGGCCGGTGTGAAAAACAATGGCTGCCACCACCAGTGAAACTCAAAGAGATGGTTACAACGCAAAGCCTCCTATGTTCGATGGTCAAAGGTTCGAATATTGGAAAGATAGACTGGAAAGTTTCTTTCTGGGTTTCGATGCAGATCTCTGGGATATTATTGTGGATGGCTATGAGCGTCCAGTTGATGCAGATGGCAAAAGATCCCAAGGTCAGAGATGTCTGCAGATCAAAAGAAGCTGTACTCACAACATCATAAAGCAAGAGCAATTCTTCTAAGTGCTATCTCCTATGAGGAGTACCAGAAGATTACAGATCGTGAGTTTGCTAAAGGCATTTTGATTCTCTGAAGATGTCTCATGAAGGAAACAAGAAAGTCAAAGAATCAAAGGCATTGTCTTTGATCCAAAAGTATGAATCCTTCATCATGGAGCCAAATGAGTCCATTGAAGAAATGTTCTCCAGATTTCAACTGCTTGTAGCTGGCATACGTCCTCTCAACAAGAGCTACACAACAAAAGATCACGTCATAAGGGTCATCAGGTGTCTTCCTGAAAGTTGGATGCCTTTGGTGACTTCAATAGAGCTCACGAGAGATGTTGAGAATATGAGTTTAGAAGAACTCATCAGCATTTTGAAATGCCATGAGCTGAAGCGCTCAGAGATGCAAGATCTGAGGAAAAAGTCCATAGCCTTGAAATCCAAATCTGAAAAGGCTAAGGTTGAGAAGTCAAAGCTCTTCAAGCTGAAGAAGAAGAATCTGAAGAAGCATCAGAAGATTCTGATGAAGATGAGCTGACTCTGATCTCCAAGAGACTCAACCGCATCTGGAAGCACAGGCAGAGCAAGTTCAAAGGCTCTGGAAAGGCAAGAGGAAAGTCTGAATCCTCAGGTCAGAAGAAGTCATCAATCAAGGAAGTCACTGCTTTGAGTGCAAAGAATCAGGGCACTACAAAAGTGACTGTCCAAATTGAAGAAGGACAAGAAGCCAAAGAAGCACTTCAAGACCAAGAAGAGTCTGATGGTGACATTCGATGAATCAGAGTCAGAGGATGTTGACTCTGATGGTGAAGTCCAAGGACTCATGGCTATTGTCAAAGACAAGGAACAGAGTCAAAGGAAGCTGTTGACTCTGACTCAGAATCAGAAGGAGATCCAACTCTGACGATGAAAATGAGGTATTTGCTTCCTTCTCTACCTCTGAACTGAAACATGCTTGTCTGATATCATGGATAAGTATAACTCCTTTTGTCTAAGCATAAGAAGCTGAAAAAGAACTTATCTGCTGTTCTAAAACTCCTTCTGAACATGAGAAAATCATATCTGATTTGAAAAATGATAACCATGCTTAGTTAATTCTAACTCTGTGCTTAAGAATCAAATTGCAAAGTTAGAAGAATTATTGCCTGCGATGCCTCTGATAGTAAGCATGAATCTAAGTATGAAAATCTTTTCAAAGATTCCTGGCTAAAAGCGTAGATAGAAGCTTAATGGCTTCAATGATCTATGGTGTAAGCAGAAATGGAATGCATGGCATTGGCTATTCTAAACCAATTAGAAATGAGCCTTCTGTGTCTAAAGCTAAATCCTTGTATGAATGCTTTGTTCCCTCTGGTACCATATTGCCTGATCCTGTACCTGCTGAAGTTGCTAAAAACCCTCTTAAAAAGGGATCTTTCTCTATGACTAAATATCATGCAAATATTCCTTTAAAATATCATGTTGAGACACCCAAGGTGATCAGAACCTTTGGGGTAACTAACAAAAGAGGACCCAGAAAGTGGGTACCTAAGGACAAGATTATCTATGTTGCAGATATCCTTGATAGCTCCACTGAAACACCAATCATGGTATCTGGACAGTGGATGCTCGCGTCACATGACGGGAGAAAAGCGTATGTTCCGAGAGCTGAAACTTAAGCCTGGAGGCGAAGTTGGCTTTGGAGGAAATGAAAAGGGTAAAATTATTGGTACTGGTACTATTTGTGTAGATAGTAGTCCATGCATTGATAATGTTTTATTGGTAGACGGCTTAACACATAACTTATTGTCTATAAGTCAATTAGCTGACAAGGGTTATGATGTTATATTCAATCAAAAGTCCTGCCGGGCTGTAAGTCAGATCGATGGCTCTGTTCTGTTTAACAGCAAGAGGAAGAACAACATTTATAAGATCAGATTATCTGAGTTGGAGGCTCAGAATGTGAAGTGCCTTCTGTCTGTTAATGAAGAGCAGTGGGTATGGCATAGACGGTTAGGGCATGCCAGTATGAGAAAGATTTCTCAGCTGAGCAAGCTAAACCTTGTCAGGGGCTTACCCAATCTGAAGTTCGCTTCAGACGCTCTTTGTGAAGCATGTCAGAAAGGCAAATTCACAAAAGTCCCTTTCAAGGCAAAGAATGTTGTCTCAACCTCAAGGCCGTTAGAACTTCTGCATATCGACCTGTTTGGACCAGTGAAAACTGAGTCTATAGGTGGCAAGAGATATGGGATGGTTATCGTTGATGACTATAGCCGCTGGACATGGGTAAAGTTTCTAACCCGCAAGGATGAGTCTCATGCTGTGTTCTCTACCTTCATTGCTCAAGTGCAAAACGAGAAGGCTTGTAGAATTGTGCGTGTCAGAAGTGACCATGGTGGAGAGTTTGAGAATGACAAGTTTGAGAGTCTGTTTGATTCCTATGGAATTACACATGATTTCTCTTGTCCCAGAACTCCTCAACAAAATGGTGTTGTTGAGAGGAAGAACAGAACTCTTCAGGAGATGGCTAGAACCATGCTCCAAGAAACTGGCATGGCTAAGCACTTTTGGGCAGAGGCAGTAAATACAGCATGTTACATTCAGAACAGAATCTCTGTGAGACCAATTCTGAATAAGACTCCTTATGAATTGTGGAAGAACATAAAACCCAACATTTCTTATTTTCATCCTTTTGGCTGTGTTTGTTATGTTCTCAATACTAAGGATAGATTGCATAAATTTGATGCTAAATCTTCTAAGTGTCTATTACTTGGTTATTCTGATAGATCTAAAGGTTTTAGATTTTATAATACTGATGCTAAGACTATTGAAGAATCTATTCATGTTAGATTTGATGATAAGCTTGACTCTGACCAGTCAAAGCTAGTTGAAAAGTTTGCAGATTTAAGC
Source organism: Lotus japonicus (assembly GCF_012489685.1). Lineage (NCBI taxonomy): Eukaryota > Viridiplantae > Streptophyta > Magnoliopsida > Fabales > Fabaceae > Lotus > Lotus japonicus. The sequence goes on along the minus strand of NC_080042.1, from coordinate 25,633,831 downwards.
ATTAATGTTTCTGACAAAGGCAAAGCTCCAGAGGAAGTTGAGCCAGAGGAAGATGAACCAGAGGAAGAAGCTGGTCCTCTAACTCACAAACTCTGAAGAAGAGCAGAATCACTGCAGCTCATCCTAAGGAATTGATTCTGGGCAACAAAGATGAACCAGTCAGAACCAGATCTGCCTTCAGACCCTCTGAAGAGACCTTGCTGAGTCTGAAAGGATTGGTGTCCTTAATTGAACCCAAGTCCATAGATGAAGCTCTTCAGGACAAGGATTGGATTCTGGCCATGGAAGAAGAATTGAATCAATTCTCCAAGAACGATGTTTGGAGCTTAGTGAAGAAGCCTGAGAATGTCCATGTTATTGGAACGAAATGGGTATTCAGAAACAAGCTAAATGAGAAAGGAGATGTAGTCAGAAACAAGGCAAGGCTAGTTGCTCAAGGCTACAGCCAGCAGGAAGGAATAGACTACACTGAAACATTTGCTCCAGTAGCAAGACTGGAGGCAATCAGACTATTGATTTCTTTCTCAGTAAATCACAACATAGTTCTACATCAGATGGACGTAAAGAGTGCCTTCCTAAATGGCTATATCTCAGAGGAAGTCTATGTTCATCAACCCCCAGGTTTTGAAGATGAAAAGAAACCAGACCATGTGTTCAAATTGAAGAAATCACTCTACGGTCTGAAGCAAGCTCCCAGAGCATGGTATGAGAGACTTAGCTCATTCCTTCTGGAGAATGAGTTTGTAAGGGGTAAAGTAGATACAACTCTCTTTTGCAAGACTTATAAAGATGATATCTTAATTGTGCAAATTTATGTTGATGATATTATATTTGGTTCTGCTAATCAATCTCTATGCAAAGAATTTTCTGAGATGATGCAGGCTGAATTTGAGATGAGTATGATGGGAGAATTAAAGTACTTTCTGGGAATACAAGTTGATCAAACACCAGAAGGAACATATATCCATCAGAGCAAGTACACTAAAGAACTTCTGAAGAAGTTCAATATGCTGGAATCTACAGTGGCCAAGACTCCAATGCATCCAACATGCATTCTGGAAAAAGAAGATATAAGTGGTAAAGTATGTCAGAAGCTCTACCGTGGCATGATAGGTTCACTTCTGTACTTAACTGCATCTAGGCCAGACATATTATTTAGTGTTCATTTATGTGCTCGTTTCCAATCAGATCCAAGGGAAACCCACTTAACTGCTGTTAAGAGGATCCTAAGGTATCTGAAAGGCACCACTAACCTTGGCTTGATGTATAAGAAAACATCAGAGTATAAGCTTTCAGGTTATTGTGATGCTGATTATGCTGGAGATAGAACAGAGAGAAAAAGTACTTCTGGAAATTGTCAATTTCTGGGAAGCAATCTAGTCTCATGGGCAAGCAAGAGGCAATCAACCATTGCTCTATCAACTGCAGAGGCAGAATATATCTCAGCAGCAATATGCAGCACTCAGATGCTCTGGATGAAACATCAGCTGGAGGATTATCAGATCCTTGAGAGCAATATCCCAATCTATTGTGATAACACTGCTGCAATTTCGTTGAGCAAGAATCCTATCTTGCATTCAAGGGCAAAGCACATTGAGGTAAAGTATCACTTCATTAGAGATTATGTGCAGAAGGGCGTACTTCTTCTGAAGTTTGTTGATACTGACCATCAATGGGCAGATATCTTTACAAAGCCCTTAGCTGAAGATAGATTTAATTTTATTCTGAAAAATCTAAACATGGACTTTTGTCCAGAGTGAAGATAGATCAGAACCTCTGACTATGATACTTCTTGATCAGAAGATGTCTAGTCCAGAAGGTAACTCAATCAGAGTGTGTGTGCCCACTGGTACTGACTCTGAAGCTGAGACAACAACACGTGCGTCAGAATTTCTGATGCATAGTTCCTTGTGCCCGTGTGACAGTCTGTTGTGATTGCGTGTAGATATGCTTATCTCCTGTGTGTGATTGTGTATTTTACTGTTACTGTCTATCTTTAATTTTCAACCGTTGATCTTAAAGTGCTTTTTGAATCAACAACGGTTATTTGATAAAACCCACTATACACACACGTTCTCTCTCACTTCCGGTTTTCACTCTCGCACTCCCTGCTTTTCAAAACTGCCTCCTTCGTGATTTCTCTCTCGATCTCTCTTCATCCTTCAAACTTCATCTTCTACCTCAAACCTTCAACCTCTTCAAAATGGTGAGACAAACCAGAAGATCTACTGCAGATGCACCTCAGTTCCCTCACATGGTAGTCGGTTTGGCAACGGGTCAACGGGGCTCTGAGAACCCAGCACAAGAACAAGCTCAAGCTCAAGAGGAGATTGTTCCTATTGCAGAACGGGGCTGTGCCGTTCACTGTGTATTTCCTCCTGAGGAACTCCAAGTCCTTGCAGAATGGAGATTCAACCTCGACAACTTGGCTGCAAATGGGTTTGATCTTCGTCCTGAAGTCCAAGCTCAAGGTTGGGGAAACTACTTCAATCGACTTCGAGGACCGGTGTATGAGAAGCTAGTAAAGGAATTCTGGAAGCACGCTGATTGTGATGACACTCAGGTGGTCTCTTACATACTGGGTAGGAAGATCATCATCACGGAGAAGTCATTCGTGAATCTGCTAGGTGCAGAAACTGCTCATGGGTATCGGTTCTCACTGACGGAATCGAAGCTGAAACCCAGAACCAAGGACATCGTCAACAAGGCCCTGTACACCACCTTCAAACCGGGCAAGACGAGCTACAAAGTGATGGACCTTCAACCCAAACTCAGGGTCTGGCACAAGATCCTGCTCAACTGCATCAATCAACGACCAAAGGGCAGTTCTCCAGACTACATCAACTTCAATCAGAAGGCGATGCTGTTCTTCATTCAAGACAAGGAGAAGATCTGCCTTCCCTACTTCCTGTTCTCCTATTTGAAGGAATGCATCCGGAAGTCTCGCACCACCTCCTCCATCAAGTCAGCCATCAAATATATCCCTTTTGGGAGGCTGATCTCAGACTTTCTCATTGAAAGCAACTTGGTGCAAGATTTGATCAATGCTGGTTGCACAGAGGACTTGAGCACAATTGTTAGCGATGTCTTCACTGCCAACTCTCTGAAGAAGATGGGTTTGGTCCAGAAGAAGATTGCTCCTGCTCATGAGGACACATCTTCTGAGATCAGAGGAAGAAGAATGCCTCTGAATGACTACCCTCTGTGGACTCAAGCAGACCATCCTGAAGCCATCAGATGCTATGTTGAAGACCTCAGGGCTCAAGGATTCGAGATTGACCTTGATGATTTCGTCAGCAGACTTCCACCAGCTCCAGAGTTTCCTTCTCCTCCCAAGAAGAAAACCAAGAGGAAGATGGTTCTGGACGAATCCTCCGAGGAATCTGATGTCCCTCTGGTCAAGAAGGCGAAGAGCAAGCCTGATGATGATGATGGTGATGATAGTGAGGATGGTCCTCCAAAGAAGAAGCAGAAGAAAGTCAGAATTGTGGTGAAGCCTACTCGGGTGGAACCAGCTGCTGCAGAGGTCAGAAGGACTGAACCTCCTGCCAGAGTGACTCGATCATCAGCACATACAAGTAAGCCTGCACTTACCTCTGATGATGATTTGAATTTATTTGATGCACTCCCAATTTCTGCCTTACTCCAACACTCTTCAAATCCCCTCACTCCTATTCATGAATCCCAGCCAGCCGCACAAACCACCTCTCCACCACATTCCCCAAGATCTTCATTCTTTCAACCTTCTCCTACTGAAGCACCACTCTGGAATTTGCTTCAGAACCAACCCTCTAGGTCAGAAGATCCAACCTCTCTCCTTACCATTCCATACGACCCATTACCTTCTGAACCCATCATCCCCAACCAACCAGAACCCAAACCAACAGAACCACAACCCAGAACGTCTGATCACTCTGCTCCCAGAGCATCAGCACGTCCTGCTGTCAGAACCACGGATACAGACTCTTCATCAGCCTTCACACCTGTATCCTTCCCCATCAATGTCATTGACTCTCCTCCCTCCAATACCTCTGAATCACTTAGAAAATTCATGGAGGTTAGGAAAGAGAAGGTATCTGCCTTGGAAGAATATTACCTTACCTGTCCAAGCCCTAGGCAATATCCTGGCCCTAGACCTGAACGTCTAGTTGACCCAGATGAACCTATCTTGGCCAATCCTATCCAAGAGGCAGACCCCTTAGTCCAACAGGCTCACCCTGTCCCTGACCAACAAGAGCCAATTCAACCAGACCCTGAACCTGAACAATCAGTATCTAACCAATCCTCGGTTAGATCACCTCACCCTCTGGTTGAAACTTCAGACCCTCACCGTGGAACCTCTGAACCCAATGCTCCCATAATTAACATTGGTTCTCCACAAGGTGCCTCTGAAGCTCATAGCAGCAATCACCCAGCCTCTCCTGCACCCAACCTCTCCATCATTCCCTATACTCACCTTCAACCCACATCTCTCTCTGAGTGCATCAATATTTTCAATCATGAAGCCTCCTTGAGGCTCCGCAATGTGCAAGGTCAGACTGACCTCAGTGAGAATGCTGAAAATGTGGCTGATGAGTGGAACAATTTGAGCACTTGGCTGGTGGCTCAGTTTCCCGTTATGCTGCAGCTCCTGCATGCCGAGGGAAGTCAGAGCATTGAGGCTGCAAAGCAAAGGTTTGCTAGGAGGGTGGCTCTTCATGAACTCGAACAGAGAACCAAGCTTCTTGAAGCCATTGAAGAAGCCAAGAGACAGAAAGAACAAGAAGAAGAAGCTGCCCGTCAAGCAGCAGCTCAGGCTGAACAAGCCAGACTTGAGGCAGAACGTCTTGAAGCTGAGGCTGAGGCAGAGCGACTTGCACCAGTTCTGTTTACTCCTGCTGCTTCTGCTTCCATTCCAGAACCTCAAGCTGCTCAGAACGTTCCTTCCAGCTCTACTCCGACACGCTCATCCAGACTCGACATCATGGAACAACGTCTTGACACTCATGAATCCATGCTGATTGAGATGAAGCACATGATGATGGAACTTCTGCGCCGTACTGACAAATCTTAGTCTTTTAGGATCTCTTCTTTTTCTTCCTTTTCCTTTTTTTTTAACGTTGTTTTATTTAAACTCTGCTTATTTACTTACTTTAATTTGTTCATTTGTGACTCTATATGCATATATCTATATATATTTGTGTCACATATGTTTGCAAAACCTGTTTTATTCATAATTGTTCTATGTTTACATCATAATTCTTTCCATCATACATTATTCCCTATATCTAGAATGGAGGATCCTTCCTCATTCTTCTGCATTCTTGGCGCTGCTCCACTCTTTCCTTCTCCAGACGATCCAATGCATACTCTATGTTGCCAAGTTTGATGCTCAGATCATCTTTTTCTAGACTATCTTCTGTCGTCTTAAGTCTCTTTTCCACAGTCTCCTTCTCTTCCAGCAGATTCAGCTCCCGCTGGCAAAGCTCCTGAATCTCTTCCACGAAGCAGAGGAACTCCTTCAGATCTTTCTCCATCTCTGGACCAAGATCTTCTTCAAGCAGTGTCTTCGTCAGCTCTTGTATGGTCTTTGTACCATCGGGATGCCTAATATTGAGGAACATATCTTCCTCAAACGCCTTCCTTCTGAGCTCTTCTAATGCCATTCTGTATGATGCCATTTTTTTTTTTTCTGAATATTATTCGAGGTGTGAAGCTTACCTTTCTCTCCAACGTTTTTATAGGCTTCACTTTCTCTCTGAAAGTTAATGCTCTTACAGTTTCTCGAGGTTAAGTACTTGGTAACTGACCCTTCTATTTCCTCACTTGACCGGTGGTCAACGTTCATCCCTTGCATTAACTCTTCTATTTATTATCGCCTCACTCTGATTCTTACATCGTCTTCATTTTCTTTCAACTTAGACCTTCTCTAAGGGGGAAGTACCTTGTACTTCAAGCTAAGTTTTTCACACCCCAAGCTTTTTGCTTATGACAAAAAGGGGGAGTAAACCCAGTTTTTGATGTGTAAGATGTGTTAGTGTGACTTATTTTTCTTTTGGAGATTTTAAGAGTTCCACCTTCATGACCATAGATGTGTCACTGGGCAAATACAAGGAATACATTTCACTTCTTCTGAAGTGATTCTAAGTTGACTCTGATACCCAAGACTCTGATACCTTGTCCATGACTCTGATCACTTATGCGCTCTGATTATTCGTTTTTCATCTATGTCATAAGCTTTTCACTCTGAACTCTTATATGATTTAGCTCAGAATCTAGACTTTACTAACGTTTTCATCAAGCATTAGATTCAGGGGGAGCTAAGCTCAGAATCAAGCAGTGACTTGAATTCAGAATGAGCAAGATAAACTATTCACATCAGGATAAGTCTTATTCTATATCTCTAAACTCTGAGTGAATTCAGTTTAATGTTTAAGAATTGTTCATCAAAAAATCTTAGTTTTGTCATCATCAAAAAGGGGGAGATTGTAAGATCAAGTTTTGATCTAGTAGTACAACTCTATGTTTTGATGATTACAAGTTAACCTTTTGATATGAACAATTGTGGTACTCTAACGTGTTTTTCTGAGTGTGCTATTTACAGGCTCTGACCCTGACTCAATTTCACACAAATCAGAAGCACTGTGTATAAAGGGTAACCCAAGCAACGCTTTCGCATTCACCATGTTCAGTATGAACAGTGGAAAAGCTTCAGAAGATCTGAAGCTATACAAACTCTGATGAGGACTCAGTCGCTAGAAGCTCTGATGATCCAGAAGTTCTGACAACCAAGAAACACTGAAGGTTCAGATGTTCCGATGGTGTAGAAGACTCTGAAGATCCAGAAGCTGAATAGTGGAAACTCTGAAGTCCAGAAGCAAGAAACTCTGAAGGCCATGTTCTTCCCTCTGAGTTCAGAATCAGAAGATACAATGGTCAGAGGATCTGTGCTATCCCTCTGACTCTGATCAACCGGCTTCACAAGTTCCAATACGAAGCATTCCTCTGATCAGAAGTCTCCTAGGTTAAAAGGTCAAGTCGCTATCCAAGTACAAAAGCAAGTGTACCTTCCTGACGACCTACCTAACGTTCTCAGCCACAGCAGAAGCTGGATTTTCCAGAACTGCCCTCCAACGGTAGCATTTCCCATGCAACGCTCAACCCTAATCCTTGGAGTATATATAGAGGCTGAAGATTGAAAGAAGCGGCTAGAAGAAAAAAATATACAAGAAGCAATACACACGCGCAAGATATATTCTAAGCTTTCTTTCATCTTGTAATTTATTTTAGTTTACACTCAGCTTATTCAGAAGCAAACCCTTGTAAACACCAACCTCAAACAGTTGTTTGATTTTCCTTTAGGAGATCAAGGTTGATCGGATCCTAGAGAAGACTAAGAGAGTGAATCTTAGTGTGAGCTAAGTCAGTGTAATTGTTAGTCACTTGTAGGTTTCAAGTGCAGTTGTAACTCTTACCTGATTAGTGGATTGCCTTCATTCTAAGAAGGAAGAAATCACCTTAACGGGTGGACTGGAGTAGCTTGAGTGATTTATCAAGTGAACCAGGATAAAATCCTTGTGTGCTTTTCTATCTCTATCTTTTGCACTTAGTTCTCGAAAAGATTTGTTAAAATCTTTAAGGTGGTAGTTTTGTACTGAAAACGTTATTCAAACCCCCCCTTTCTACCGTTTTTCATACCTTCATGGACTTCTGTCTACACAAATAGTACCAGTACCAACAATTTTACCCTTTTCGTTGCCACCAAAGCCAACTTCGCCTCCAGGCTTAAGTTTTAGCTCTTGGAACATACGCCTTTCTCCTGTCATGTGACGCGAGCATCCACTGTCCAGATAACATGACTGGTGTTTCAGTGGAGCTATCAAGGATATCTGCAACATAGATAATCTTATCCTTAGGTACCCACTTTCTGGGTCTTCTCTTGTTAGTTACCCCAGAGGTTCTGATCACCTTGGGTTTCTCAACATGATAATGTAAAGGAATTTTTGCATGATATTTAGACATAGAGAAAGATCCCTTTTTAAGAGGAGGTTTAGCAACTTCAGCAGGTAAAGGATCAGGCAATATGGTACCAGAAGGAACAAAGCATTCATACAAGGATTTAGCTTTGGGCACAGAAGGCTCATTTCTAATTTGTTTAGAATAGCCAATGCCACGCATTCCATTTCTGCTTACGCCATAGATCAATGAAGCCATCAGACTTCTATCTACGCTTTTAGCCAGGAATCTTTGAAAGGACTTTTCATACTTAGATTCATGCTTACTATCAGAGGCATCGCAGACAATAACTTCTTCTAACTTAGCAATTTGATTCTTAAGCACAGAGTTAGAATTCACTAAAGCATGGTTATCATTTTTCAAATCAGATATGATTTTCTCATGTTCAGAAGGAGTTTTAGAAACAGCAGATAAGTTCTTTTTCAGCTTCTTATGCTTAGACAACAAAGAGTTATACTTATCCATAATATCAGACAAGGCATGTTTCAGTTCAGAGGTAGAGAAAGAAGCGAATACCTCATTTTCATCGTCTGAATTAGGATCTCCTTCTGATTCTGAGTCAGAGTCAACAGCTTCCTTTGACTCTGCTCCTTTGTCTTTGACAATGGCCATGAGTCCTTGGACTTCACCATCAGAGTCAACATCCTCTGACTCTGATTCATCAAAAGTCACCATCAGACTTTTCTTGGTCTTGAAGTTCTTCTTTGGCCTCTTGTCCTTCTTCAATTTTGGACAGTCACTTTTGTAGTGCCCATATTCTTTGCACTCAAAGCATGTGACTTCCTTAAGCGAGGACTTCTTCTGACCTGAGGATTCAGACTTTCCTTTGGCCTTTCCAGAGCCTTTGTACTTGCTCTGCCTATGCTTCCAGATTCGGTTGAGTCTCTTAGAAATCAGAGTCAGCTCATCTTCATCAGAATCTTCTGATGCTTCTTCAGATTCTTCTTCTTCAGCTTGAAGATCTTTTGACTTCTCTGCTTTAGCCTTCTCAGATTTGGATTTTAAGGTTATTGACTTCTTCCTCAGATCTTGCATCTCTGAGCGCTTCAGCTCATGGCATTTCAGTATGCTGATGAGTTCTTCTAAACTCATGCGCTCAACATCTCTTGTGAGCTCTATTGAAGTCACCAAGGGCATCCAGCTTTCAGGAAGACATCTGATGACCCTTATGACATGATCTTTTGTTGTGTAGCTCTTGTTGAGAGGTCGAATTCCAGCTACAAGCAACTGAAATCTGGAAAACATATCTTCAATGGACTCGTTTGGCTCCATGACGAAGGATTCATACTTTTGTATCAAAGACAATGCCTTTGATTCTTTGACTTTCTTGTTTCCTTCATGGGACATCTTCAGGGATTCAAAAATGCCTTTTGCATACTCATGATCTGTAATCTTCTGGTACTCTTCATAAGAAATAACACTTAGAAGAATTGCTCTAGCTTTGTGATGTTGTGAGTAAAGCTTCTTTTGATCTGCAGTCATCTCTGACCTTGGAATCTTCTTGCCTTCTTCATCAGTTGGACGCTCATAGCCATCCACAATAATATCCCAGAGATCTGCATCAAAACCCATAAAGAAACTTTCAAGTCTATCTTTCCAATATTCGAATCTTTGACCGTCGAACATGGGAGGCTTTGCATTGTAACCATCTCTTTGAGTTTCACTGGTGGTAGCCATTGTTTTTCACACCGGCCCGGATCACTGAACACTGTTAGGTGTGGTAATCAGAACTTGCGCTCTGATACCAATTGAAGGTATGAAAAACGGTAGAAAGGGGGGGTTTGAATAACGTTTTTAAATAAAAACTTCCACCTTAAAGATTCTAGTAAATCTTTCGAGAACTTAAGTGCTAAAGATAAGAGATAGGAAAGCACACAAGGATTTTTATCCTGGTTCACTTGATAAATCCCTCAAGCTAATCCAGTCCACCCGTCAAGGTGATTTCTTCCTTCTTAGAATGAAGGCAATCCACTAATCAGGTAAAGTGTTACAACTGCACTTGAAACCTACAAGTGACTAACAATTACAATGACTTAGCTCACACTAAGATTCACTCTCTTAGTCTTCTCTAGGATCCGATCAACCTTGATCTCCTAAAGGAACTAAACAAACTGTTTAATCAAGAAATGTTTACAAGAGATTTGCTTCTGAAAAGCTAATAGTAAACACAATGAAATTCAGGATGAAAGAATGCTTGAAGATTTTTGAATATAGCTTGTGCTTGTGTAAATTCTTCCAACCGCATCTTTCAAACTTCAGCCTCTATTTATACTCCAAGGATTAGGGTTTGGACGCTGCATGGAAATGCTACCGTTGGAGGGCAGTTCTGGAAATTCCAGCTTCTGCTGTGGCTGAGAACGTTAGGTAGGTCGTCAGAATGGTACAGTTGCTTTTGTACTTGGATAGTGACTTGACCTTTAAACCTAGGAGACTTCTAATCAGGGGAATGCTTCATGTTGGAACTTGTGAAGCCGGTTGATCAGAGTCAGAGGGAAAGCACAGATCCTCTGACCGTTGTATCTTCTGATTCTGAACTCAGAGGGAAGTACATGGTCTTCAGAGTTTCTTGCTTCTGGACATCAGAGTTTCCACTATTCAGCTTCTGGATCTTCAGAGTCTTCTACACCATCAGAACATCTGAACCTTCAGTGTTTCTTGGTTATCAGAACTTCTGGATCTTCAGAACTTCTAGTGACTGAGTCCATATCAGAGCTTGTATAACTTCAGATCTTCTGAAGCATTTCTATTGTTCATAGTGAACATAGATGTTGCAAAAGCGTTGCTTGGGTCACTCTTTATGCACAGTGCTTCTGATTTGTGTGAGATTGAATAGAGGTCAGAGCCTGTAAATAGCACACTCAGAAAAACACGTTAGAGTACCATAATTGTTCATATCAAAAGGTTAACTTGTAATCATCAAAACATAGAGTTGTACTACTAGATCAAAACTTGATCTTACAAAGGTCAACAAGGCCTTATACTCTACATGGAGACCGGGCAAAACTGATTGCAAGACTAAGGATCTTCATCCTGACCTGAGAATCTGGCACAAGATCCTTCTGAACTGCATGAATCAAAGACCAAAGGGAAGCTCTCCAGATCACATCAATTTCACTCAGAAGGTGATGCTTTTCTTCATCAAGGAGCACACCAAAGTCTGTCTGCCTTACATTCTCTTCTCATATCTGAAGGAGTGCATCAAAAAGTCAAGGACTACAACTTCACCAAAGTCTGCCATCAAGTACATACCTTTTGGCAGATTACTGTCTGACTTCTTCTTTGAGAGCAAACTGATATCTGCTCTGACCAAAGCTGGATGCACAGAAGACCTAACAACAATTGTTGGAGATGTCTTCAATCCTACATCTTTGAAGAGAATGGGATTGATAGAAACAAAAGTTGATGTTAGCCCTGCTACTGCAAAGTCAAGAGGAAGAAGAATCCCTCTGAAGGACTACCCCCTCTGGTCAAAAGCTGATGATCAGAGGCTATCAGGATCTATCTTGATGATCTGAAGCAACAAGGCTTTGTGATTGACGTGGATGAATTCTTCAGAAATCTTCCAGAACCTTCTGACTTTGAGTCTCCCAGGAAGAAGAAGACCAAGAGAAAGCAAGTGGAACCCTTTGACACACAAGATTCCTCTGATGGTGATGATAATGATGATGATGAACCTCCACCTTAGAAGAAAGCAAAGAAGGTCATAATTGCAACGCAAGTCATTCATCTGGAACCTATAATCTCTACCAGAGTCACCAGATCTGCAGTCAGAACTTTAAGTAAGTTTATTGCTCTTTCTTCTGATGATGATTTAAATCTGCTTGATGCAATTTCTGTTGCTTCCAACCCCGAACCCACACAAATTGATCAACCCACTTCACACAATTCCCCACCTAGGGCTTCATTCTTTCAACCCTCCATTGAGGAAGAACCCCTCTGGAAAATGCTTCAAACCCCTAAGTACACTACACCAACCTCCCTCATTATCCTTCCATACACTCCACAAACCTCTGAACCACAGGCTTCTGAGACACAAGCTCTAGAGATACCAACCACTGAAAAGTCTAACTCTGAGTCTCAACTCTCTGATCACTCAAATCAGGAACCCTCTGATAGAGAAATTCTCTCTCCTGCTCCCTCTGTCTCTTTTCCAACAAATGTTCCTTTTTCTTCTCCCTTAGATAAATCTGAAGCTTCTCGCCAATTCTTTCAACTTGCCAGAGAAAGAGTTTCAGAAATTCCTGAACATTTCCTAACTGTTCCAAGTCCAAACCACTACTCTGGACCAAGGCCAGAACCTCTGGAAGCTCCTGATTTTCCAATCCATGCAGTCCCTTTGTCTTCAGTTCCACCACCTCGTCTTCTTTCTCCTCCACCTCAAAATGAAAACTCTGTCTCTGACCAATCTCCAAATCCTGAGACTGAAGTTTTTCATCAAAACCCTGAGACCAATCACTCTGAACCCCAAACTGTGCAAATTGGTTCTCCTCATGGTCTTTCTGAAGCTACAAGTAGCAATCATCCCTCTTCACCTGAAACCTACCTTTCCATTGTTCCCTTTACCCAACTCAGACCAACCACCTTGCTAGATTGCATCAACTTATTTAATCATGAAGCATCTTTAAGGGTTCGCAATGTGCATGGTCGCACTGACTTCAGTGAGAAACCAGACTTGGTTGCTGAAGACTGGGATCGTCTTTGCACTTCGATGCTTGACCAAGCGGCAGTTGTAAGATCAAGTTTTGATCTAGTAGTACAACTCTATGTTTTGATGATTACAAGTTAACCTTTTGATATGAACAATTGTGGTACTCTAACGTGTTTTTCTGAGCGTGCTATTTACAGGCTCTGACCTCAACTCAATCTCACACAAATCAGAAGCACTGTGTATAAAGAGTGACCCAAGCAACGCTTTCGCATTCACCATGTTCAGTATGAACAGTGGAAAAGCTTCAGAAGTTCTGAAGTTATACAAACTCTGATGAGGACTCAGTCACTAGAAGTTCTGAAGATCCAGAAAGTCTGATAACCAAGAAACACTGAAGGCTCAGATGTTCTGATGGTGTAGAAGACTCTGAAGATCCAGAAGCTGAATAGTGGAAACTCTGAAGTCCAGAAGCAAGAAACTCTGAAGGCCATGTTCTTCCCTCTGAGTTCAGAATCAGAAGATACAATGGTCAGAGGATCTGTGCTTTCCCTCTGACTCTGATCAACCGGCTTCACAAGTTCCAATATGAAGCATTCCCCTGATCAGAAGTCTCCTAGGTTTAAAGGTCGCGTCGCTATCCAAGTACAAAAGCTACTGTACCTTCCGGACGACCTACCTAACGTTCTCAGCCACAGCAGAAGCTGGATTTTCCAGAACTGCCCTCCAACGGTAGCATTTCCCATGCATCGCTCAACCCTAATCCTTGGAGTATATAAAGAGGCTGAAGACTGAAAGAAACGGCTAGAAGAAGCATTCACATACGCAAGACATATTCAAAATCTTCTAAGTTTTCTTTCATCTGAAATTCATTGAGTTTACTATTAGCTTTTTAGAAGCAAATCTCTTGTAAACAATTCTTTGCTAAACAGTTTGTTTAGTTCCTTTAGGAGATCAAGGTTGATCGGATCCTAGAGAAGACTAAGAGAGTGAATCTTAGTGTGAGCTAAGTCAGTGTAATTGTTAGTCACTTGTAGGTTTCAAGTGCAGTTGTAACTCTTACCTGATTAGTGGATTGCCTTCATTCTAAGAAGGAAGAAATCACCTTAACGGGTGGACTGGAGTAGCTTGAGTGATTTATCAAGTGAACCAGGATAAAATCCTTGTGTGCTTTTCTATCTCTTATCTTTAGCACTTAAGTTCTCGAAAGATTTGCAAAATCTTTAAGGTGGAAGTTTTATACTGAAAACGTTATTCAAACCCCCCCCCCCTTTCTACCGTTTTTCATACCTTCAATTGGTATCAGAGCTTGAGTTCTGATTACCACACCTAACAGTGTTCAGTGGTCCGGGCCGGTGTGAAAAACAATGGCTGCCACCACCAGTGAAACTCAAAGAGATGGTTACAATGCAAAGCCTCCTATGTTCGACGGTCAAAGGTTCGAATATTGGAAAGATAGACTGGAAAGTTTCTTTCTGGGTTTCGATGCAGATCTCTGGGATATTATTGTGGATGGCTACGAGCGTCCAGTTGATGCAGATGGCAAGAAGATCCTAAGGTCAGAGATGACTGCAGATCAAAAGAAGCTGTACTCACAACATCACAAAGCAAGAGCAATTCTTCTAAGTGCTATTTCCTATGAAGAGTACCAGAAGATTACAGATCGTGAGTTTGCTAAAGGCATTTTCGAATCTCTGAAGATGTCTCATGAAGGAAACAAGAAAGTCAAAGAATCAAAGGCATTGTCTTTGATCCAAAAGTATGAATCCTTCATCATGGAGCCAAATGAGTCCATTGAAGAAATGTTCTCCAGATTTCAGTTGCTTGTAGCTGGCATACGACCTCTCAACAAGAGCTACACAACAAAAGATCATGTCATAAGGGTCATCAGGTGTCTTCCGGAAAGTTGGATGCCTTTGGTGACTTCAATAGAGCTCACGAGAGACGTTGAGAATATGAGTTTAGAAGAACTCATCAGCATTTTGAAATGTCATGAGCTGAAGCGCTCAGAGATGCAAGATCTGAGGAAAAAGTCCATAGCCTTGAAATCCAAATCTGAAAAGGCTAAGGTTGAGAAGTCAAAAGCTCTTCAAGCTGAAGAAGAGGAATCTGAAGAAGCATCAGAAGATTCTGATGAAGATGAGCTGACTCTGATCTCCAAGAGACTCAATCGCATCTGGAAGCACAGGCAGAGCAAATACAAAGGCTCTGGAAAGGCAAGAGGAAAGTCTGAATCCTCAGGTCAGAAGAAGTCCTCGCTTAAGGAAGTCACATGCTTTGAGTGCAAAGAATCAGGGCACTACAAAAGTGACTGTCCAAGATTGAAGAAGGACAAGAAGCCAAAGAAGCACTTCAAGACGAAGAAGAGTCTGATGGTGACATTTGATGAATCAGAGTCAGAGGATGTTGACTCTGATGGTGAAGTCCAAGGACTCATGGCTATTGTCAAAGACAAGGAAGCAGAGTCAAAGGGAGCTGTTGACTCTGACTTAGAATCAGAAGGAGATCCTAACTCAGACGATGAAAATGAGGTATTCGCTTCTTTCTCTACCTCTGAACTGAAACATGCATTGTCTGATATTATGGATAAGTATAACTCCTTATTGTCTAAGCATAAGAAGCTTAAAAAGAACTTATCTGCTGTTTCCAAGACTCCTTCTGAACATGAGAAAATTATTTCTGATTTGAAAAATGATAATCATGCCTTGATAAACTCTAACTCTGTGCTTAAGAACAAGATTGCTAAGTTAGAAGAAATTGTTGCCTGTGATGCCTCTGATTGTAGAAATGAATCTAAGTATGAAAAGTCTTTTCAAAGATTCCTAGCTAAAAGCGTGGATAGAAGCTTAATGGCTTCAATGATCTATGGCGTAAGCAGAAATGGAATGCATGGCATTGGCTATTCTAAACCAATTAGAAATGAGCCCTCTGTGTCTAAAGCTAAATCCTTGTATGAATGCTTTGTTCCCTCTGGTACCATATTGCCTGATCCTGTACCTGCTAAAGTTGCTAAAAACCCTCTTAAAAAGGGATCTTTCTCTATGACTAAATATCATGCAAATATTCCTTTAAAATATCATGTTGAGACACCCAAGGTGATCAGAACCTCTGGGGTAACTAACAAGAGAGGACCCAGAAAGTGGGTACCTAAGGACAAGATTATCTATGTTGCAGATATCCTTGATAGCTCCACTGAAACACCAATCATGGTATCTGGACAGTGGATGCTCGCGTCACATGACGGGAGAAAGGCGTATGTTCCGAGAGCTAAAACTTAAGCCTGGAGGTGAAGTTGGCTTTGGAGGAAATGAAAAGGGTAAAATTGTTGGTACTGGTACTATTTGTGTAGATAGTAGTCCATGCATTGATAATGTGTTATTGGTAGACGGCTTAACACATAACTTATTGTCTATAAGTCAATTAGCTGACAAGGGTTATGATGTTATATTCAATCAAAAGTCCTGCCGGGCTGTAAGTCAGATCGATGGCTCTGTTCTGTTTAACAGCAAGAGGAAGAACAACATCTATAAGATCAGATTATCTGAGTTGGAGGCTCAGAATGTGAAGTGCCTTCTGTCTGTTAATGAAGAGCAGTGGGTATGGCATAGACGGTTAGGGGATGCCAGTATGAGAAAGATTTCTCAGCTGAGCAAGCTAAACCTTGTCAGGGGCTTACCCAATCTGAAGTTCGCTTCAGACGCTCTTTGTGAAGCATGTCAGAAAGGCAAATTCACAAAAGTCCCTTTCAAGGCAAAGAATGTTGTCTCAACCTCAAGGCCGTTGGAACTTCTGCATATCGACCTTTTTGGACCAGTGAAAACTGAGTCTATAGGTGGCAAGAGATATGGGATGGTTATCGTTGATGACTATAGCCGCTGGACATGGGTAAAGTTTCTAACCCGCAAGGATGAGTCTCATGCTGTGTTCTCTACCTTGATTGCTCAAGTGCAAAACGAGAAGGCTTGTAGGATTGTGCGTGTCAGAAGTGACCATGGTGGAGAGTTTGAGAATGATAAGTTTGAGAGTCTGTTTGATTCCTATGGAATTGCACATGATTTCTCTTGTCCCAGAACTCCTCAACAAAATGGTGTTGTTGAGAGGAAGAACAGAACTCTTCAGGAGATGGCTAGAACCATGCTCCAAGAAACTGGCATGGCTAAGCACTTTTGGGCAGAGGCAGTAAATACAGCATGTTACATTCAGAACAGAATCTCTGTGAGACCAATTCTGAATAAGACTCCTTATGAATTGTGGAAGAACATAAAACCCAACATTTCTTATTTTCATCCTTTTGGCTGTGTTTGTTATGTTCTTAATACTAAAGATAGATTGCATAAATTTGATGCTAAGTCTTCTAAGTGTCTATTACTCGGTTACTCTGAGAGATCTAAAGGTTTTAGATTTTATAATACTGATGCTAAGACTATTGAAGAATCTATTCATGTTAGATTTGACGATAAGCTTGACTCTGACCAGTCAAAGCTAGTTGAAAAGTTTGCAGATTTAAGCATTAATGTTTCTGACAAAGGCAAAGCTCCAGAGGAAGATGAGCCAGAGGAAGATGAACCAGAGGAAGAAGCTGGTCCCTCTAACTCACAAACTCTGAAGAAGAGCAGAATCACTGCAGCTCACCCTAAGGAATTGATTCTGGGCAACAAAGACGAACCAGTCAGAACCAGATCTGCCTTCAGACCCTCTAAAGAGACCTTGCTCAGTCTGAAAGGATTGGTGTCCTTAATTGAACCCAAGTCCATAGATGAAGCTCTTCAGGACAAGGATTGGATTCTGGCCATGGAAGAAGAACTGAATCAATTTTCCAAGAACGATGTTTGGAGCTTAGTGAAGAAGCCTGAGAGTGTCCATGTTATTGGAACGAAGTGGGTATTCAGAAACAAGCTGAATGAGAAAGGAGATGTAGTCAGAAACAAGGCAAGGCTAGTTGCTCAAGGCTACAGCCAGCAGGAAGGAATAGACTACACTGAAACATTTGCTCCAGTAGCAAGACTGGAGGCAATCAGACTGTTGATCTCTTTCTCAGTAAATCACAACATAGTTCTACATCAGATGGACGTAAAGAGTGCCTTCCTAAATGGTTATATCTCAGAGGAAGTCTATGTTCATCAACCCCCAGGTTTTGAAGATGAGAAGAAACCAGACCATGTGTTCAAATTGAAGAAATCACTCTACGGTCTGAAGCAAGCTCCCAGAGCATGGTATGAGAGACTTAGCTCATTCCTTCTGGAGAATGAGTTTGTAAGGGGTAAAGTAGATACAACTCTTTTTTGCAAGACTTATAAAGATGATATCTTAATTGTGCAAATTTATGTTGATGATATTATATTTGGTTCTGCTAATCAATCTCTATGCAAAGAATTTTCTGAGATGATGCAGGCTGAATTTGAGATGAGTATGATGGGAGAATTAAAGTACTTTCTGGGAATACAAGTTGATCAAACACCAGAAGGAACATATATCCATCAGAGCAAGTACACTAAAGAACTTCTGAAGAAGTTCAATATGCTGGAATCTACAGTGGCCAAGACTCCAATGCATCCTACATGCATTCTGGAGAAAGAAGATAAAAGTGGTAAAGTATGTCAGAAGCTCTATCGTGGCATGATAGGTTCACTTCTATACTTAACTGCATCTAGGCCAGACATATTATTTAGTGTTCACTTATGTGCTCGTTTCCAATCAGATCCAAGGGAAACCCACTTAACTGCTGTTAAGAGGATCCTAAGGTATCTGAAAGGCACCACTAACCTTGGCTTGATGTATAAGAAAACATCAGAGTATAAGCTTTCAGGTTACTGTGATGCTGATTATGCTGGAGATAGAACAGAGAGAAAAAGTACTTCTGGAAATTGTCAATTTCTGGGAAGCAATCTAGTCTCATGGGCAAGCAAGAGGCAATCAACCATTGCACTATCAACTGCAGAGGCAGAATATATCTCAGCAGCAATATGCAGCACTCAGATGCTCTGGATGAAACATCAGCTGGAGGATTATCAGATCCTTGAGAGCAATATCTCAATCTATTGTGATAACACTGCTGCAATCTCATTGAGTAAGAATCCTATCTTGCACTCAAGGGCAAAGCACATTGAGGTAAAGTATCACTTTATTAGAGATTATGTACAGAAGGGCGTACTTCTTCTGAAGTTTGTTGATACTGACCATCAATGGGCAGATATCTTTACAAAGCCCTTAGCAGAGGATAGATTTAATTTTATTCTGAAAAATCTAAACATGGACTTTTGTCCAGAGTGAAGATGGATCAGAACCTCTGACTACGATACTTCTTGATCAGAAGATGTCTAGTCCAGAAGGTAACTCAATCAGAGTGTGTGTACCCACTGGTACTGACTCTGAAGCTGAGACAACAACACGTGTGTCAGTATTTCTGATGCATAGTTCCTTGTGCCCGTGTGACAGTCTGTTATGATTGCGTGTAGATGTGCTTCTCTCCTGTGTGTGATTTGTGTATTTTACTGTTACTATCTATCTTTAATTTTCAACCGTTGATCTTAAAGTGTTTTTTGAATCAACAACGGTTATTTGATAAAACCCACTATACACACACGATCTAGTTCACTTCCGGTTTTTACTCTCGCTCTCTCTGCTTTTTCAAAAACCGCTTTTCTCGATTTCTCTCTCGATCTCTCTTCATCTTTCAACCTTCATCTTCTACCTCAAACCTTCAACCACTTCAAAAATGGTGAGACAAACCAGAAGATCTACTGCAGATGCACCTCAGTTCCCTCACATGGTAGTTGGTCTAGCAACGGGTCAAAGGGGCCCTGAGAATCCGACACCAGATCAAGGTCAAGCTCAAGAGCAGATTCTTCCAATTGCAGAACGGGGCTGTGCCGTTCACTGTGTATATCCTCCTGAGGAACTCCAAGTCCTGGCAGAATGGAGATTCAACCTCGACAACTTGGCTACAAATGGGTATGATCTTCGTCCTGAAGTCCAAGCTCAAGGTTGGGGAAATTACTTCAGCAGACTTCGAGGACCGGTGTATGATAGATTGGTCAAGGAATTCTGGAAGCACGCCGACTGCGATGATACTCAGGTGGTATCTTACATTCTCGGAAGAAAGATCATCATCACCGAGAAGTCTTTCGTGAATTTGCTGGGTGCAGACACTGCTTATGGGTATCGTTTCCAACTCATGGAATCGAAGCTGAAACCCAGCACCAAGGATACAATCAACCAGGCCCTGTACACTACTTACAAACCGGGCAAGACGAGTTACAAGGTGATGGACCTTCACCCCAAACTCAGGATCTGGCACAAGATCCTGCTCCACTGCATAAACCAGAGACCGAAGGGCAGTTCTCCAGACTACATCAACTTCAACCAGAAGGTGATGTTGTTCTTCATTCAAGACCAGAAGAAGATCTGCCTTCCCTACTTCCTGTTCTCCTACTTGAAGGAATGCATCCGGAAGTCTCGCACCACTGCCTCCATCAAGTCAGCAATCAAATATATCCCCTTTGGGAGACTGCTCTCAGACTTTCTCATTGAAAGCAACCTGGTGCAAGATCTGGTCAATGCTGGATGTGTAGAGGATCTGAGCACCATTGTCAGTGATGTCTTCACTGCAAATTCTCTGAAGAAGATGGGTTTGGTCCAGAAGAAGATTGCTCCTGCTCATGAAGACACATCTTCTGAGATCAGAAGCAGAAGGATGCCTCTGACTGACTACCCTCTGTGGACACAGGCAGACAATCCTGACGCCATCAGGTGCTATGTTGAAGACCTCAGGGCTCAAGGATTCGAAATTGATCTTGATGATTTCGTCAGCAGACTGCCGCCAGCTCCAGAGTTTCCTTCTCCTCCCAAGAAGAAAGCTCAGAGGAAGATGCTCCTCGACGAATCTTCTGAGGAATCAGATGTTCCTCTGGTCACAAAGAAGAAGAGAAAGCCTGATGATGGTGATGATAGTGATAAAGAGGATGGTCCTCCTAAGAAGAAGAAGAAGCAGGTCAGAATCGTGGTGAAGCCTACTCGGGTGGAACCAGCTGCTGAAGTGGTCAGAAGGACTGAACCTCCTGCCAGAGTGACTAGATCATCAGCACATTCAAGTAAGCCTGCACTTGCTTCTGATGATGATTTGAATTTATTTGATGCACTCCCTATATCTGCCATGCTCAAACACTCCTCAAATCCCCTCACTCATATCCCTGAATCCCAACCAGCCGCACAAACCACCACTCCACCACATTCCCCAAGATCTTCCTTCTTTCAACCTTCCCCTACTGAAGCACCTCTCTGGAATTTGCTTCAGAACCAACCCACTAGGTCAGAAGAACCAACCTCTCTCATTACCATCCCGTACGACCCATTATCTTCTGAACCCATCATCCATGAACAACCAGAGCCCAACCAAACAGAACCACAACCCAGAACGTCTGATCACTCTGTTCCCAGAGCATCAGCACGTCCTGCTGCCAGAACCACGGATACAGATTCTTCCACAGCCTATACACCTGTATCCTTCCCAACCAATGTTGCTGATTCTTCTCCCTCCAATAACTCTGAATCCATTAGAAAATTCATGGAGGTTAGAAAAGAAAAGGTGTCTACCTTAGAAGAGTATTACCTCACTTGTCCAAGCCCTAGGAGATATCCTGGCCCTAGACCTGAACGTCTAGTTGACCCAGATGAACCTATCTTGGCCAATCCTTTACAAGAGGCAGACCCTTTGGCTCAACAAGCTCACCCTGCCCCTGACCAACAAGAGCCTATTCAACCAGAACCTGAACCCGAACAATCAGTGTCTAACCAATCCTCGGTTAGATCACCCCATCCTCTGGTTGAAACTTCAGACCCTCACCTTGGAACCTCTGAACCCAATGCTCAACCGTTTAACATTGGCTCTCCACAAGGTGCCTCTGAAGCCCACAGCAGCAATCACCCAGCCTCTCCTGAAACCAACCTCTCCATAATTCCCTATACTCACCTCCAACCCACATCTCTCTCTGAGTGCATCAATATTTTCTATCATGAAGCTTCCTTGAGGCTCCGCAATGTGCACGGTCAGACTGACCTCAGTGAGAATGCTGAACGTGTGGCTGATGAGTGGAACAATCTGGGCACTTGGCTAGTGGCTCAAGTTCCAATTATGATGCAGCTCCTGCATGCAGAGGGAAGTCAGAGGATTGAGGCTGCCAAGCAAAGGTTTGCTCGAAGGGTGGCTCTTCATGAACAAGAACAGAGAAACAAGCTTCTTGAAGCTATTGAAGAAGCCAAGAGAAAGAAAGCTCAAGCAGAAGAAGCTGCACGTCAAGCAGCAGCTCAAGCTGAACAAGCCAGACTAGAGGCAGAGCGACTTGAAGCTGAGGCTGAAGCTCTTCGATGCCAAGCACTTGCACCAGTTGTGTTTACTCCTGCTGCTTCTGCTTCCATTCCAGATTCTCAAGCTGCTCAGAATGTTCCTTCCGGTTCTGCTCAGTCAAGCTCATCCAGACTCGACATCATGGAACAGCGTCTTGACATTCATGAATCCATGCTGATTGAGATGAAGCACATGATGATGGAACTTCTGCGACGATCTGATAAACCTTAGTTTTTAGGATCTCTTCGTTTTTTCTTTTTCTTTAACGTTGTTTTATTTTTGTTAAACTCTGTTTCTTTTTATTTATTTATTCTACTTTGTTCGTTTGTGATTATATATGCATATCTATATATATTTGTGTCACATATGTTTGCAAAACTCTTTTTATTCATAATATTTTTATGTTTACATCATACATTCTTTCCCTAAAATCTAGACTGGAGGATCCCTCCTCATTCTTCTGCACTCCTGGCGCTGCTCTGACCTATCCTTCTCCAGACGCTCCAGTACATGCTGGATGTTGCTGAGCCTGTCCTTTAGCTCATCCCTCTCCAGAATCTCTTCTGCAGTCTTGAGCTTCTCTTCCAAACTTTCTTTTTCTTCCAGCAGCTTGAGTTCAAGCCGGCTGAGTTCTTGCACCTCCTCAACGAAGGCAAGAAATTCCCTCAGGTCTCTCTCCAACTCTGGACGCAGGTCCTCTTCCAGCAGTGTCCGTGTCAGCTCCGCGATGGTCGTTGTACCCTCTGGATGCCTGATGTTCAGGAACAAGTCCTCCTCAAAGGCCTTCTTCCTCAGCTCTTCTAGTGCTACGATGTATGATGCCATTTTTTTTTCCTTACTGAAAATTGTTCGAGGTGTGAAGCTTACCTTTCTCTCCAACGCTTTATATAGGCTTCACTTTCTCTCTGAAAGTTAATGCTCCTACGGTTTCTCGAGGTTAAGTTCTTGGTAACTGACCCTTCTCTTTACTCACTTGACCGGTGGTAAACGTTCTTCTTTTGCATTAACTCTTCTATTTATTTCGCCTAACTCTGATTCTTGCATCATTTTCATTTTCTTTAAACTTAGACCTTCTCTAAGGGGGAATACCTTGTACTTCAAGCTAAGTTTTTCACACCCCAAGCTTTTTGCTTATGACAAAAAGGGGGAGTAAACCCAGTTTTTGATGTGTAAGATGTGTTAGTGTGATTTATTTTTCTTTTGGAGATTTTAAGAGTTCCACCTTCATGACCATAGATGTGTCACTGGGCAAATACAAGGAATACATTTCACTTCTTCTGAAGTGATTCTAAGTTGACTCTGATACCCAAGACTCTGATACCTTGTCCATGACTCTGATTACTTATGCGCTCTGATTATTCGTTTTTCATCTATGTCATAAGTTTTTCACTCTGAACTCTTATATCATTTAGCTCAGAATCTAGACTTTACTAACGTTTTCATCAAGTATTAGATTCAGGGGGAGCTAAGCTCAGAATCAAGCAGTGACTTGAATTCAGAATGAGCAAGATAAACTATTCACATCAGGATAAGTCTTATTCTATATCTCTAAACTCTGAGTGAATTCAGTTTAATGTTTAAGAATTGTTCATCAAAAATCTTAGTTTTGTCATCATCAAAAAGGGGGAGATTGTAAGATCAAGTTTTGATCTAGTAGTACAACTCTATGTTTTGATGATTACAAGTTAACCTTTTGATATGAACAATTGTGGTACTCTAACGTGTTTTTCTGAGCGTGCTATTTACAGGCTCTGACCTCAACTCAATCTCACACAAATCAGAAGCACTGTGTATAAAGAGTGACCCAAGCAACGCTTTCGCATTCACCATGTTCAGTATGAACAGTGGAAAAGCTTCAGAAGTTCTGAAGTTATACAAACTCTGATGAGGACTCAGTCACTAGAAGTTCTGAAGATCCAGAAAGTCTGATAACCAAGAAACACTGAAGGCTCAGATGTTCTGATGGTGTAGAAGACTCTGAAGATCCAGAAGCTGAATAGTGGAAACTCTGAAGTCCAGAAGCAAGAAACTCTGAAGGCCATGTTCTTCCCTCTGAGTTCAGAATCAGAAGATACAATGGTCAGAGGATCTGGGCTTTCCCTCTGACTCTGATCAACCGGCTTCACAAGTTCCAATATGAAGCATTCCCCTGATCAGAAGTCTCCTAGGTTTAAAGGTCGCGTCGCTATCCAAGTACAAAAGCTATTGTACCTTCCTGACGACCTACCTAACGTTCTCAGCCACAGCAGAAGCTGGATTTTCCAGAACTGCCCTCCAACGGTAGCATTTCCCATGCATCGCTCAACCCTAATCCTTGGAGTATATAAAGAGGCTGAAGACTGAAAGAAACGGCTAGAAGAAGCATTCACATACGCAAGACATATTCAAAATCTTCTAAGTTTTCTTTCATCTGAAATTCATTGAGTTTACTATTAGCTTTTTAGAAGCAAATCTCTTGTAAACAATTCTTTGCTAAACAGTTTGTTTAGTTCCTTTAGGAGATCAAGGTTGATCGGATCCTAGAGAAGACTAAGAGAGTGAATCTTAGTGTGAGCTAAGTCAGTGTAATTGTTAGTCACTTGTAGGTTTCAAGTGCAGTTGTAACTCTTACCTGATTAGTGGATTGCCTTCATTCTAAGAAGGAAGAAATCACCTTAACGGGTGGACTGGAGTAGCTTGAGTGATTTATCAAGTGAACCAGGATAAAATCCTTGTGTGCTTTTCTATCTCTTATCTTTAGCACTTAAGTTCTCGAAAGATTTGTCAAAATCTTTAAGGTGGAAGTTTTATACTGAAAACGTTATTCAAACCCCCCCCCCCTTTCTACCGTTTTTCATACCTTCAGCAGTGATGCTGGGTTTCCTTACTGTTGAAAGGGATCAAAGAGTTGAAGCTGCTAGTCAGCGGTTCAGAAGAAGAGAAGCACTGAATGAACAAGAGTTGAGAAATCAACTTCATGCTGCTATTGAAGAAGCTAGAAAGAAGAAAGAACAAGAAGAAGAAGCTGCAAGGATTGAAGCAGAACAGCGTGAAGTTGCAAGGCTGCAAGCTCTGGAACAAGCAGCTAAATTACAAGCTGAAGCTGAGGCACTAAGAAATCAGGCACTTGGAATCATTCCATTTACTGATGTTGCCTCCACATCTACTCAAGTTCCTCACTCTGATCAAGCTGTTCCGTCTGCTCAACCTCAGTCAGATTCAAGACTTGATCTAATTGAACAAAGACTTGATTCTCATGAAGCTCTTCTTCAGAGTCTGAAAGAGATGTGCACAGAACTTTTGAAGAGGACACCCAAACCTTAGTCTTTAGGAACTCTCTTTTATTCTGCTTTTCTCCTATGTTACTATGTTTTCATGTTTAACTCTGGTTCTTCTAATCAATTATCGTTTTTCCTTCCTATATGCTTGCATAATTCTTGTTCATCATTACTTAATTTTCATTCATATGCATTAATCAACAAACAAGTTTCTTTTATTAATAACATAATTCATACATTGCCTTAATACATTTAAAACGGAGGATTTTTCCTCAATGCTCTACATTGCCTACGCATCGCTGCTTTCTCAAGTTCCTGACGATGCTGCCTATGTTCTAGGTGGACCAAGCTCCGGCGCAGCTCCTGCCTCTCAGGACCCTCCACCACAGTCTCCAGAGCCACCTCTGTTGCTCTGGTCTCCTCATAAAGGTCCAACTCCTTCTGGAAGACTACTTGAATTTCCTCCACGGATCTGAGGAAGCCTCTGAGAATGTTGTCCATTTATGGACTCAGGCTCATACCTAGTAGCTGGTTTGTCAGACTATAGACACTCGGCTCCTCTGGATGGCGCACATTGATGAAGAGATATTCATCAAAGGCATTCTTCCTCAATTCCTCGATGCATGCTATGAAGGATGTCATTGCAATGTTGAATTCAAGTGAAAACGAGATGTGAAGACTGTTACGCTTTAACCACTATTTATAAGCTCAGTTCAGTCTCCAAGAGTTAATGCTGAAGCAGTTTCTCGAGGTTTATTTATTGGTAACAGATGCTTCCTTTTAACTCCTTGGCCGGTGGTAAACGTTCCACTCATTCATTTAATCTTCTGCATATGCATTAATTAAAAACTTTTTCTTTAATTTTTTTTCTTTCTTTTCTCCTTCTTTTTAAACTTAGACCTTCTCTAAGGGGGAGTACCTTGTACTTCAAGCTAAATTTTTCACCCCATGCTTTTTGCTTATGACAAAAAGGGGGAGTATCCAACCAGTTTTTGATGTGTAAGCTGTGTTAGTGTGATTTCTTTTTCTTTTGGAGAATTTAAGAGTTCCACTCTTTATGACCATAGATCTGTCCGTGGGCATGTGCAAGGAATACATTTTCACTTCTTCTGAAGTGACCATATGCTATATTGGTTGACTATGATAATTTTACCTTGCTCCTGACTCTGAATATTTATGCGCTCTGATCTTCACATATTATCTATGTCATAAATTCTCACTCTGAACTCTTCTATTATTTAGCTCAGAATCTAGATATTACTAATGTTTTCATTAAGTCTTAGATTCAAGGGTAGCTAAGCTCAGAATCAAGTTGTGACTTGGATTCAGAATGAGCAACATAAACCATTCACCTCAGGATAAACTTATTTCTATTCTCTAAACTCTGAGTGAATTCAGTTTATTGGTTAAGAATTGTTCATCAAAATACTTGGTTTTGTCATCATCAAAAAGGGTGAGATTGTAAGATCAAGTTTTGATCTAGTAGTACAACTCTATGTTTTGATGATTACATGTTAACTATTGTGTATGAACAATTATGGTACTCTAACGTTGTTTTCTGAGTGTTCTAATGACAGGCCATGACTCTGGTCTTATTTCATATAATTCAGAAGCACAATGCTCAAAGAGTAACCTCCGCAACGCTTTTGTACGTACTATGTTCAATCTGAACAGTAGATCAAGCTTCAGAAGATCTGAAGATCATAAAGCTCTGATATGGATTCAGCTCACTAAAAGCTCTGAAGGATTAGAAGCTCTGAAGGTCCAGAAGCTCTGAAGGTCCAGAAGCTGAGTAGTGAAGATTCTGAAGTCCAAGAGTAAGCTAGCTCTGAAGACCAAGTACTTCTCCTCTGAGACCAGAAGCAGAAGGTACAAAGGTCAGAGGATCCAAGCTTCCTTCTGACTCTGATCACCAAGCTTCACAAGTTCCAATATGAAGCATCACTCTGATCAGAAGTCAACTAGGATAAAGGTCATGTCACTATCCAAAGTACAAAAGCAATTGTACCATTCCTGACGACCTTACCTAACTTATTCAGCCACAGCAGAACCTGGAAAATTCAGATCTGCCCTCCAACGGTAGCATTCCATGCAAACTTCCAAACCTAATTCCTTGGAGTATATAAAGAGGTTGAAGATTAAAGATGTCGTTTGAAGAAACCTTGTAGAAGCTCACGCAAAAATCAAATATTCTCTCAAAGCAATCTTTCTTCACATTGTACTAATTGTGTTTACTATTAGCTTTCTAAGAAGCATTTTTGTGTAAACCCAAACCTACAAACAGTTGTTTGATTTTCCTTTAGGAGACCAAGGTTGGTCGGATCCTTAAGAAGACTAAGAGAGTGAATCTTAGTGATAGCTAAGTCAGTGTATTGTTAGTCACTTTGCAGGTAGCATGTGCAGTTGTAACAAACTCTGATTAGTGGATTGCCTTCATTCTAAGAAGGAAGAAATCACCTTAACGGGTGGACTGGATTAGCTTGAGGGATTTATCAAGTGAACCAGGATAAAATCATTGTGTGCTTTTCTTAACTCTTATCTTAGCACTTTTATCTTTGGTGGTTGAAGAGATTTGCTTAAATCTCAAGTGGATCGAGTTTTAGATCTAAAATGCTATTCAAACCCCCCCCCCCTTTCTATCGTTTTTCATACCTTCAAGGATGGGTTATCAAATTGTTTCTGGATGAAAACTGGTGAGGGGATGGGGGAGGGGGAGAAGGCAAGGTCAAAAGGCTGGGGTTGTTGAGGGGGGGGAGGGGGGTCAAAGTTGGTGGGATGGAAAGGAGCCGACGGAGGGGGATGGCAAGGGTTAGGGAGAGATGTGGGTGGGGGTGCTTCCTTTGGGTCATTTGAGGTCTTAGTTGGGGTGGGTTTAGGACCATGGCACTCACAAAGGGGAGGGGTTTCGTCATTCGTGCTGGTAGATTCATCTTCATTCTCCAAAGGGGACAACACTGGTGAGTTATCCTCAAGATCTTTCACCATATCCACAGCGAACCCTCTTGGTTTAGGTCCCAGCTTGACTTTCCAGTACCGGAGTTCGTCACTCTCTCTAGGCTGTGAGTTTTGAGAAGCGTCCTGCTCCGTCGAGGGCTGGCCACCCTTGGCCCTGTTAGCGTTAGCCACCAAGCTAGCTAGGGATCTGGCAGTGGAAGTGCTCAGGCTTTGGGAGAACTTGGGAGATCTTGGGTTATGGAAGGACATAGCCTTTTCCTTGCTACATGAGTTATGTTCATGTCCAAGTACACCACACTTGAAGCACAGACCTTGGAGTTTTTCATACTTGAGGGAGACCCAAGCTTTGGGGAGGTGGGATCTAGGGACCCAGAAGCTCGTTGGCAGAGGTTTTGAGATATTCAGGAGGATTCGTACCCTGTAGAAAGATCGAAGGAGAAGGCTCCCTACTCTTGGATCTTCAATCTCCAACGGTTGACCTATTTGGAGGGCAACTTTCATAATGTTTTTATTGTTCATGAACTCCAGGGGAACACCGTGGAGCTGGATCCAGAAGGGTTGCATATGGAACCTTATTTCTTGGATGGAGATTTGGGGGGGCCAGTACTGGAGGCTGAGGAGATTCCCATGACATTCCATGGGCTTTCCGTCATGACCTTCTCCACATCACTCTCTTCTTTGAATGTGAACATGAAAGTGTTTGCACTAAGGTCGCCAATGTGGAGATCTGGGAAGTTACTCCAAGCTTTGATTATAACTTGCTTTACTGCAACCTTATTCAGTACCATGTTTGTTATGATTCTGCCTATAAGAGTTCTCCGTGCTAAGTCCTCATTATTTTCCTTATCTGGTTCCAGGTTGATTGTAGCTCCATCAAGCTCTGTATCTTCCTCCATTTGGTGACTTGGAGTGGCCATGAGCAGGGGCAGGCAGAGGTAATGCCTGGAGCAGGCTCCAGGGACAGCACTACAAATGTGGGGCGATGTCTAGAGGGAGACAGGGCAGAGCACCAAGGTTGCTCTAGGGAGATCCTCAAGAAAGGATAGAGGTTCCGGCGGATCTAGAGGAAAACTCTTCTTAGAGTTTCTAAACCCTAGAGATAAACCCTAGCAGAGGAGAAACCTAAAAGAGAGCAAGGAGATTAACTGCTTCTTTAGTTTATTTTCTTGAGAAATCTTGAGGTACATTAAAAGGACACGCTCAAGATTGTTCAACAAACAAGAAAGCCCATATTTAAGCTTATTCCCTACCTCAAAACACAATTATTCTAACCAACTAACACAGTGCATGAATTTCAGAACCATACACTTCACGTAGCTGGAGAATATGAATTTTACACTCGGTAGAGTTTTTAAAGAACCTAAATAACCCAAAAAAACATATTAATAGAGGGTTCAGGTACATTTGTTGTCCTTTGGAGATGGTGGCCAGAAGAGATACCAGTCACATAGCAAATGAGAAGTAGAGGGATCTTCAGACGAGAAGAGGCAGCTTGCGTTGGCAAAGGGCTTTTTGCGGAGGTGAAAATTACATTATTAGATGAAATTTACAGCAATTGTGGGATTGGGCAGAGGAATCAATTTGGTCACAAAACAACTTGCAATAAATTTCCTAATATTAACAGTTAACACATGACAAATGAGCAACTACAATCAGAATATAATGAATCTTTTGTTTTTCTAATTGAGATGAAACTTCCAAGGACATATGTTGATTGCATTTGCACACTTCTAAATGGTCAATATAGAAGCATGGATATAAACTCGCAGGCAATAACAAAGTATAAGCTACAAAACTATGCAGAATAACATTCAGTTTGGGAATTGAGCAAAATAACAAATTATCAAGCACACAATTTAGTGAAGTTTTGCAAATTTGTGTAGCTAATCCCGAACAGCGACCATGTTCATTATCAATACTCCCAGCAGTGACCGGGTTTTCTAAAAAAACTAGTCAGAGTATTGCACTTGCTTGCGCCAATGATTAACACATGTAATCACAATGATAGACTTCCAAATTGTTTATTCCATTGCTCATAAGTACCAAGTTCATTTGGCGAAACAGAAGGCCTCACCTCTTGCAGGGCATTCTCGAAGTCCTGCACAAAGTGAGGAAACCATTTTTAAAATTAATCAAGCTGAGAAATATTTTTGAAACTTTTAGTTTCTGCATGGAGCATTCTTCTAATCTTAACTCTACCCCAAAAGCTAGTTTAGGGTTGAGGGTTGCTCTACCTTTTATGAAGACTATTTTGGTCATATTTCTAGTCAATGTGAGACTACTCAACACACCCCCTCACGCTCAAGACTGAACATCTGGAGCGTGAATTTTGCAGAAATAAACATTTACGGTTGACTCATGTATGGTTGGTCTCCAATAAACGGATCTAGAATAGACTACGATTACCACCTTAGAATTCAAGTTAGGCTTAACTTTACCCCAAAAAACTAGCTAAGAGTTTAGGTTTCTCTACCATTTATAAAAGATTATTTTGACTATATCCCTAATCTTCACAAAAGCTGCATACCTGAAGAGTGACTGGCCGCATATCCTCCTTTTTCAAATTTGTAATTTCTATGCCTTGCTTTAAAGCCTCTCTTAGGGGACCCATGGAAGCATCCTTTACCAAGTTTTTCATGTCTGATCCTGAATAACCTAGAAAAGAAAGTTGCCAAATAAGAGCAAAGTAAATCATCAGAGAAAACCAAGAAAAAGTTAGACAACTAAACTACTATGCAGAGGCCAGATACTGCAAAAGAAAAGTTCATACCTTCCGTTAAGTTGCATACGATATCCATTTCCTCATTTGAAAGCTTAAATAATCCATCCTTGTCTAAAAGGTTACGTATAATCCAAGCTCTTGCCTCTTCATTTTCCAAATACAAATAAGTCAGTCACAAGGTGCTAAAAGTTCGTAGAAAAAAGATGGAAAACCATCATTAGTACCTGAGGATGGTAGGGGAATATAAAGTCTTTTGGTAAGTCTCCTTCGTGCTGCTTCATCTAGCTCTTGGGGACGATTTGTTGCTCCTGCATAAATTGTACCCAAGCTCTTACTTAAAGTATAATAGCACTAGTTCATATCAGAAAGGCTTATTATTGCCAATAAATTGAAAGCAGGGAAAGAAACTCTTCTTGGCCTAGAAAAACTCATGTCACAAAACATCTACTAACGTACGCTATCAGCTATCAGTAACAAATTTATGACAAGACTGAAGTTGATTCCTGTTCATAAAACTAAGTGCTCATTCCATTGTACTTACATTGTATACTAAAAAGACCACTATTAATAGGTTAGATTATGTCATCTGTGGGGGTTCTGGCTTCTTTTGGTTACACAGAAACAAAAAGGACTCGGAAGGATGTTAGTATGACAGTAATCCCCTTACAGCCTTGTTTTGCGATTCATTGTTCTGAACCTTGTGGTTGTGGATATAAAAGCTGAGCTCAGGCTCGAATGCCTTGGGTACTGAAACATGTTTTCCGAAGATAAAATCACAAATACTTTTGAGCTAATGTATGATAATCCTACGAAAAGTACCATGAAGGAGATAGGTAATGGGCTAAAATTGGTTCCCATGAAAAGAAAAATGAATTTGAACCCAGTGGCTCAACAATTACCTATAAGCAGAATTTGCTCACTACCACTGTCAAAGCCTTCCATTTCAATGAGAAACTGTGTCTTCAGCCGTCTACTTGATTCATGCTCACCATCTGACTTGCGCTGCAACAAGTTATATGCATTAAATGAAGAGAAAACAACAATTTCATGTTATCTTAATAATTCATTTAATTTTTTTTATAGGTTCATTTAGAAAGAATGTATGTCATGAACGCTTGTAGATGATAATGGCTATAACCTCAATATAAAATCTTCCACAAAATAGTTGAGCAACAGGACCTATTATGGCAATAAATTAATTTTTACATTGATTTATTGGACGTGAGTCACGTGACAGTAGCATACCTTAGACAGGAGTGAATCAATTTCATCAACAAAAATTACTGCTGGCTGACGACAACTGGCAACTCCAAAGAGGGCTCTTACTAGCTTTTCACCTTCACCAATCTATAATAAACAGTACATGTATTAGGTGTTGAAAGCATGGTCCCTTGACCCTAGGATATTTAGAATTAGACAAACTCAGTTCATGAGTTGAGTATGGTGCCCACAGAGAAGAGGAGGGGAGTATGGCGCCCACAGAGAAGGAAGATAGTAAGAAGACACATTGTATAGTAGTTTTTGGGATTATAGTTACACAATCTAATTAAGACTTCAGAAAATAAAATAAAACAGCTAAAGCTTAAGTATGTCCAACATACCCACTTGCTAGTCAACGAACTAGCAGATATGTAAAAGAAGGTTGCCTTTGCCTCCCCTGCTATGGCTTTTCCAATCATTGTTTTACCAGTTCCCTATCATTCAAAGCATGAGATAGATGAAAGCCAGTCTTTGGAATTTACATTATCAGAAAGAGAAATTTGCACTTACAGGTGGACCAAATAGAAGTAGACCTCTCCCAGGAGAACGGCAGCCCTTAAATATGTCAGGACGTAGCAGAGGCCATATGACCATCTCAGTGACACATTTCTTGGCATGGTCCAATCCAGCTACCATGTCATTAAACATTAAGGTTGAAGTTTCATTAGTAGGCAAACTATCAATTTGGTTAACAAAGCAGAAAAGTGAACAGCTATTTATATTACCAATATCATCCCACCGGACATTGGGATCTTTCTCCATAATCTCGTTGCTAACATGTTCGATGAGGCGAGGTTCCAAATTTCTCAATTTCTCAGGAAGCTCACCATCAGGACCATAAAGGACTTCCAAACTACATATCAAGCATATATGAAGTAGTGAATGCATATATAACCCAGCCAGTCATCAATCATGAGAACATTAAGATATGGGGAAGAGAGGAAATGATTTGAAGTGGGCAAACTCCATAGTACCAGCAATTAAAATAATTAATGAAAGAAAAGACGGATTCACTTTTGTTAATGTTAACACTTAACATAATGAATGAAGAAAAGCATAACAAGGCCTACAGACTAGGGTAGCAATTTAAGTGGCTCTTAGATGAGAATAGGTTGTCGGATCAAAACACTTTTGAGACGATGTCTATCATCAAATTTGATAGAATATCATTTGGAATTTTGTGATATGCATAGAGAATAAATTTGAGAGATAGTGCAGATGGGGGGCATGAAGTAAGAAATTAAAGACTAACATGATGGTTGCAGTACTGACCATCTCTTTGTAGATTCATCTAAAGAATCATCACACTTTCCAGCATTTCGAGAACTCATATTTCCAGTATTGTTCCCAACGGATTTAATAGGGGGAACAAAATTACCACGGAAGCCTCGTCGTGAAACACCATATGATCTCCCACCAGATAACCTGTTATCGCATTGAGCTGTACTAGGTGAACCAGCTACTCCTCGCTTTTGTTTTGCCTCTATTTCCTACCCAAATAAGATAATGTCAACAACATTGCTACATAAGAAGAAATTGTTAGTAAAAGCAATTCAAAGGGGGAGAGAGATGAAAAGAGAACAAAGGGAAGAATAAGTGCGCCAGGGCTTTCAAAAGCAAAGATGAATCAAGCTACAATAGAGAACAAATGAATAAATATAAATAGGCAACAAGTAAACAACGATACTACCCTTAAAACAAATAATTGAATAAAGGTATATATAATCTAACATCCCCCTCAAACTCACGATGTATCAACAGAAAACATTGAGAGTTTGCTAATGAAGAAACCAAAACACGTAGTGGAATTCGACTTTTTAAACAAGTCAGCAATCAGCATGGAAAAAAATAAAAAGGGTAAAGTGATGGTTCCCTGCTGAAAGTGATGTCTAGTGAAATGGCAATCAATCTCAATGTGCTAGATGTTTTGATGAAAGACTGAGTTGAGTGATTTTCTTGGCACTCACTCGAGATTTGAGGCGACTTTCTTTAGCTAACAACTCATTAACCACCGCAGGAAGAGTTGGGCGAGGATTAAGGTCCAGAGTCAACCTACGTATTCCCTCAAACTCATCCCGAAGACCCAACAAAAACTGAACTAAGCGTTGTTCTTCTCTACGATCAGAGTATGCTTTAAAACCTTGCAGTTCTGCAGATTCAGTAAGAGCCAATAGATTCCAAACGACGTACATAGCATTATAGTACTCTTTGATGGTCATGTCGTTTTGTTTAAGCGTCCGAATTTCAATTTCCAGATGGTATTGCGTTGCAAAATCGGACTGCTCATACAACTTTTTTAAGTGATTCCAAACCTCCTTGGCTGTTTCATATCTTGCTAACTGAATGCCTATATCCTCCGTTACAGAATTATGAATCCATGTAATAATCTTCGCATTATTTGCTTCCCATGATTCAATTTCAGATGCATATTTTCCATCGTTGTTATCTTCAGGTTTCTCAGAAGTTCCATAAACATAACCCAACAGTCTTTGCCCTTTCAGAAATTTTTTCATCACATAACTCCAATACAAATAATTTTGACCATTCAACTGTACACTAATAGCCTGAAGGGAATCATCCTCATCCTTTTCACCAGCAGTCGTTAAAACAAATGCAAGTAGAGAGAAGAGAGTAAAGGTTACCAAAAACAAAGGTGTCCACATGGAAATTGGAAAATTCTGGATCACCGGAACTACTGCCAATGGGTCGTCGAAAGTATTGCAAATGGTCGCCATAACTACTACAAAAGCTATGTCCAGAATGAAACTTGCTCTTAATACCATGTTAAAAGAAGCAATAAAAAAAGGGGGGGGGGAGAGATGAAGAGAGAACAGAAGAGAGAATTAGGGTGCTAGGGTTTTCTGTAGAAGCAAAGATGAGTGAAATTACAACAGGGAAGAAAGGCATAAATACAAATAGGCAACAAGCAAAAGACTATACTACCCTTGAGATATAAATAATTAACTAAAGGCATATATTCTAAGAGAAATAATCTAAGGAAGGAATTGGAAAATTCTGTCATATAAATTCATATCAGTGTTGTTAATGGTGGATTATGGCAGAAAGCCGAAAACAGACCATATCTGACAAATACCGATGGCGGATGGAAGATTATGATGAAATATCAGCCATGGCAATTTGCTGGAATTCAATCATAAGATTCCGGCATGGACGATACATTACAACATTAGTTCAGATCATTGTTTGCTTTCTCTTTTCTTCTTTTTGATAGGAAAATGTTAGTTGTTAGTAATGTTAGTAAATTAGTCTTCCTCAGGGTTCGAACCCTGGACCCTCCCAAACCCTTATGTCCCCTAGCTCTTACCACTTGAGCTAACCTTCGGTGACAAAAAATTCAACAAGCTAAACTGTTTGTCTGATAACCACTTACGAATAGTGAGTTTGCCCATCCCATAACACAATGAATATTCAAGTTTCATCCAGAAAGTAAATCTTGAGAGAATAAATGTGCGCAGAATGGAAAATTAGAACGTTAAAAAAGACATTGCAGCAGCAGAAATAAATGCAATATATGCACCTGATAGAACAAAATGGAAAGTTATAATTGTAAGACCGGAAACAAAGAACCCTATCCCAATTTGTCAAACTCATTGATAGGGAGAAAAGAGAGAAAGAAGACGAAGAAGGAAAATTAACCATACCAATTTGGCTCTGGCAGTAACGAACCCGTTGCTACAAACATCAGGTTCCTCCTTGCTTGAAGGTGACTTTACATAACCAACTCTGGGGCTATTATTTTCCATGTGTGCGCGTTTCGTCGAAAAGTTGTTTCCATAAGCTCTTTCTCCTTCAACTTCCAAGAAAGAAGAGACACAGCTACCCTTTGTACGACTTGCATGTGATTGAGGCCTTTCAACAATCATGCAGTCCGCAGAGCTGTTATTTCTTAAGTTGAAAAAACTCTTAGAATCCTTATTACTACTCAAGTTGCTTTTGCCATGCATGGATGTTAACTTTGTTTGCATCATTTCCTTTGATTCTTTGCTGCCTGCTTTGCCATGCTTCCCTAGTGGATCAGCCTGGAATTCAAGAACGAAAAAGGAAGAACATCATTTATTCAGAAATCATTACATCCAAGATTTTTAAACTCAAGAGTACATAAACTCATGGAGTCTCCATAGACTTTACCGGTAAATTTGATAAGAGTTACCTAACATAAAAATAATATTTAAAAAACCTAACAGTAGAAAGAAATACTCAAACATCAGAATTATGTATATAATGTGGTTGCAGAATTTGGTTATTTGATTACAAGAATATTATATATAATGCATTTGACAACCTTAATGTGCTACATAGCCCCTAGTACCCAACATTCTGAAACATGCAAATATGAAGACAAATTTTTAAAAACAGAATCACCATGCAATAATTTAACTGTAAGGCAAAACACAATTTATTGAACAAATGCATAAGTATAACTGTTTCCAGATAACATTGATAATAGAGAAAATTTGTAGACAAAGATTCGAATATGTATCTGATTTCGAGATTCACGGCCTAGATTGTTGGTTCAGTATTTGCAAACATGAATTAAAGGTTCCCATTTTTTGTTTTTGATTGATGTATGATCGAACGGTCAGCCAAAACATGGATGTTTTGTGTAACTTGGGGGTAAGTTTCAATCCAAAAAGTGCGGTTCTACGTGAGTTTGATAGATAGAGTGCACTAGAGTCTACCGGATTTAATCAAGAAATTTTAGCATGTTTAATCAGCTTATTTTTTCTCAGTATACATTCCGGCACCAAGAAACTACTCACAAAAGCTCCTCTCTAAAATTGACTATAGCTTTAGAATAAATTATAGAAGAATTTCCAAAGGTACTACCTAGAGAGTCCACTCGTTTTCATTACCTAGAAACTTGTACAATTCAACTGAGTTTAGAGTTTGACAACCCACTATCTAGAGTCTACCCGGACCCGATTCAATCAAGAAATTATAGCTAGAACTAATTCTAACACCTAGAAGTTACTCACAACAGCTCCTCTATAAAATTGATTTTAGGTTTAGAATCAATGGCAGAAGAACTCAATTATAGAAATACTACCCAGAGAGTCCACTCCATTTCGTTACCTAGAAATTTAAACTCGTACAATTCTACTGAGTTTACCTGCAAACTCTGGAGGATTAACAGAATAATTAAAATAATGCTGGAGGATTGCAAGCGTGTCTTACCAATTGATTCACATTTTTTCCTTCAGATTGGTTGAGAAGAGCGCGAAAGTGCTTGGAATTCCGAATCTTCTGAATGTCAATATCTCCCGCTGTGCCGAAAACCGATCCTCCTGGAGACCTCTTCGCTTGCTCAAAAGCTTGTCTGAGAAAGAAGAATCAAACCAAAAATGTGAACAAGAGAGAGAGGGAGAGAGAGAGAGGGATTACGAACCGATCAGTGAGAGGAGTGAGGGATGATCGAGCGGAGTGGAGTGTTGAGAGTGCTTGGCGGCGAATGGGATGAACGAAGGCTTGATCGACGGCGGCGGCGGCGGCATGATCGAGAGAGTCGAGGAATCCGATGAGGCGGAGGGCGAGGATGTGGGCGGAGGAGAAGTCGTTGTTTTCAAGGGCACGCTCGGCGCCGAACAAGAGAGAGTGGAGCCTCTTCAGCTTCTCATCCACTTCCATTCTCCAACACTTGTGCGATGATTGCTCCTCCATTTCACGCGACCTCAACAATCAACAACAACCACCAAAACGAACAAGAGAGAGTGGAAGTGTGAATGATGTGATGCCATTCAATTTCACTTCATTTCCTCTCCCGCCATTTTATCGCGCGGTCTTCTGCAAACACTCAATTTCTTCATCCTAAAAGATGTTAGGTTTTTGTGGGAGGAGTTTATTATGGTCTTCTAAAAACTTGTGTAAAGTTACACCATGCTATTTTAACCTATGATAGTAGGTTTAGCAGGTTTTTTTTAAAAAAAATAAAAAAACATATATATTAGTAAACTAATTAATGAAAGATTACGTTAATTATTAACCCAGTAATTAAAACTCAAACAAATTAATAAACGCATGGGGATAATTTTTAACAAATTTAATATCATCCATCATCTTCTTGAGCTCATCACCGTCATCATAACTCATCACCATCATCTCCAGAAAAACCCTCCTCAATGTTCTTCAACTCATCATCGTTATCTTCTCCCCATTCAGAAAACAAACCAAACACAAATTCCAGAAATTTCCAAACACCCAAAACTATTGTTTCTTAGGTGCTTTGCCCAAGCCAAGAGGTTATTGCGAAACCAATTCACATTTCTTCTCAAATTTCTATCTCTGTTAATAGCTTCTATATCTATCAACCAACCTCTAGTCATTTTTCTCCTAGCCTCCAATCCATGAATCCAAACTACTCAGCCACTACACCACCGTTTCCTCCAGATCTCGTCAAAACCCATCGATCTCGACCCAAACACACCGTTCAGACGATCCATGAAACAACCACCTGCGCCGCCGTCGCCCAAGCCACCGTTCATGGTTCTCTCTCTCTCTCTCTCTCTCTCTCTCTCTCTCTCTCTCTCGTGGTGAAAATCCACACATGGTTTTTCAGATTCAGAAGCAGAGGTGACACACTAAAAAGAAACAAGAGGCATGCAGAAGCAACCCAATCCCCAGAACCCAATCGAAACCCACCCCCACCCCCAGAACCCCACCGCAACCCACCCCCACCATCACCCTCAAAATACCAAAAACCAACCACCACCGATCCAAAACCCACAACAACCCAGAGATGAAGAAGAAGAAGCATACTTTAACTCCAGATCCAAACCCCTGAACAAACCCTCATACCAGTCCAAGACTATGGAAGGATGGGGCTGGAATGGTGATTTCTGGGTTTTGCAGAGTTTTTTTTTTCCTGGGTTAGGATGTGAAAGGTGCAGCAACTTCAGATTTTCTGGATTAAGGTTGTTTTTGGGTTTTGTGATTTTGGGTTCAAGGTTTTTAATTTCTCAAAGGGATAAGACTTGAGAGATTGAGGTTGGGGTGGGTTGGGGCGAGGATGAGGGAGTTCTGGGTGATGATTGTTAGGTGGAGAGAGGGGAGATGAAGGTTGAGAGAGAAGAGGAACAGATTAAGATAAATGATAAATGTTTTTTTTAATTAATTAAAGATAAAAGTTTAATTAAGAAAATATTTATTTTGATTTTTTTTTTAAAACCTGCTACTATAGGTCAAAAGTGTTTGGTGCAACCTTGCACAAGTTTTTAGATGACCATAATAAATTTTTCCGTTTTTGTGAGCATTGTTATGGAGTGAATCACCATTTTGATCCCTAAGAAAGTAGGCGCCGGTCATAGTAGTCCCTAGAAATCATTAATGGTGAAAAAAATCCCTGAAAGTGTTGACGTCGGTCATATGAGTCCTTATCTCAAATTTCCGTTAGTCCCTGCGACGGAAAATGCCATGTGTCAGGTTAAATGACACATGAACCGGTCCACTTGGCTGCCACGTAATATATAATAATAATAATAAAAATTAAAAATCAAAAAAAAATCAGAGAACTCCTGAATCTATCCCCTTCCTCTCCGTTCTTCCCAGCAACCATCAACTTCCATAGCTATCATCCTCTCCATCTTCATCTCTCCATAGTCTTCAGCAGCCTCTTCCAGCTATCAACCTAGCCAACATTTTCGTTCCTCACCTTAATAGGAGAAGGAGAACGCAGAAATTAATTCTCAACCTAGAAATCCATTCTCAACCCAGAAAAAACTCATTGTTTGAACCCAAAAAGAAGGAGAAAAAGCTTGAATCGAAGGGAAGAGGGTTGGATCTGGAGCGAATCGAGGTCCCCGTACCTTCCCGTTCTGTGAATCGCAGAGGAGGTGGTTGGTTGCTTTTCGATCTTTGACTTCCCTCGCCATTTCAGGAACCGAACCCATGACCCTCTCGAAGATGGAGGAAGCTTCAAAGACCATTCCACACCAAATTGGAGGTGTTCACAACGATTTGCTCCTCTTTGGAATCCATGGAGTCAAGAGCGACATCGTTGGTGCTCACCCTCTCAAATCTTCCCTCGCATGTGTAATCTCTCTTTCTCTCTTGTTCTAAGTTTCAATTTCTGCACTTCCTGCGTTTTTCTGATCTGATATATGCAATGCTTCTGTGACTGCTTTATCGAATTTCATCTGTTAGCTATTTCCCCTCTTAATTAGGGTTTAAAGAAGTGACGAGCGGAAGAGGATTGAAAATGCTGGGGGTGTTGTCATGTGGGCAGGTACTTGGAGAGTTGGTGGGGTGCTAGCAATGTCCCGTGCCTTTGGCAATCGAATCTTGAAGCCGTTTGTTGTAGCAGAACCTAAGATCCAGAACCAAGACATAGATCAAGAAACTGAGCTGCAATTGGTTTATTCATCAGTTTTTTAATCAAAGTCACTCTTTCATGATATTGGATGGATTATTCATGGTTTTCCAAAACTGATTCCGGTGTTTGATCATAAAGGGGAAACAACCTTTGATTGAAGATAACCTTTGATTATTCATGGTACGAGTATTTTTCTTTTTACTGGAATAATTTATTACATAGTCTAACTAGCATTGAATTGTTCAATTTCAAAACTCATTAACTATTTCAGTGGCAATTTGACCTGAGGACCTTGTTTTTGTCTGGAGTGAATGATTAACTTTGTGTATTGTTCTGGTGCTGTGCGTTTTTGCTTCAGGGATGCTTTTTGGCCTTGCATCATCTTTCTGTCCAATTTCGTTTTGGCCTGCTTTATGTGTGCTGAAGGCGTAGCAAGAAGACCAGGCATGGAAATGCTGCAGGATCAAGAGAGCACGTTTTTCCTCTGCCTAATGCTTAGTTTTATAATGCTTTTGCTTTTGTGTCTTGTTATTCGCTACTGGTTATGTTGTTATCTAGTTTACTGTATTTCTCTCTTCCTTTTTTTTTTCCTTACTGTAGTCACTTTTGCTTTTGGACCAATTCTTATGTGTGTAATTTGTTTATGTACTCTTGGCTTGAGCCCTTCCTTTTAATATATATTTCTGGGTTTCTTGTTTTTGTTGAGATGAAGATGGTGTGGAATATGATGAGGAAGAAGATGATGATCTGATTTTTTTTTAAAAAAAAAATCTGGGACTAAATTGATAATGTTGGGGACTAAATTGAAACCTACGTGGCACATAACTTTGACACATGGGCATTTTCCGTCCCAGGGACTAACGGCCAAACATAGATAGGGACTACTATGACCGACGTCAACACTTTCAAGGATTTTTTTCACCATTAATGATTTCTAGGGACTACTATGACCGGTGCCTATTTTCTTAGGGACCAAAATGGTGATTCACTACTCCATTGTTATGTTTATGTTTTGTTCACAAAGAGGTTACATCAATAAAAAAGAAAAAAAAATATATGATAGGTGGTATGAAAGGAAAAAAAAAAAGTGGTACTACATTTAAGTGGGCTTGTTTGACAACTGATTGCTAGAGTTTCTTGTATAATCTGAATTATCTTTGTCTCACTGCTCAGTTTATTGATAATGGAAATTGCATAAGAGGATACTAAACTATTGCTTGATCAAGAATAATAAGGGTGTGACTATTGGTAGAAAAATTGAGAAATGTCTTTTGGGTTGGGGAATTTCAAAAGTTTTCACTCTTACTGTTAGACCATGCAAGCTCAAATGATATAGGTATTGCTTACTTTAATGTTAGAATGGAGGATTGGAATGCACATCAATTGATTTTTTTCATGTTAGATGTAGTTCTCGTATTTTAAATCTTGTTGTTAATGATAGTTTGAAGGAGTTGCATGTTTCCGTTACTAAGTTCACAAATTGCATTAAGAATTTTAGGATACAAGAGACTTGCTTGGCACAGTTAGATGTTCCTACTAGATGCACTCTACTTACCTTATGCTTGAAAGTGCTTTGATGTTTCAAAAAACATTTAAAAGGCTAGGAGAGATATAGAGTATACAATGGTGAAACCTGGTATTCCAAAATATGAGGACTAGGATAATGCACGGGTGTTGGCACTATTGGAATTGAGCACCAGTGAATTACATGTAAGCGCTACACACAAATCCGAAAATATCTTTCAACATCTCCCCTAGGTAGAAGCATCGGACAACATTTTCTAGCTTCCCCCTTGGGCAAGACTTCTCTGCTCTCATAGGGGCTCCTCTCGTTTTAACAGGGCTTCCTACTCTTTATGTGAAAGATCTCATCCTCCTGTAGGATTTTTCTCCCATGATTTTCCGTGTTCCCTTTTTCTCCTTCACCAAATTCGATCTCTTGCTTCTTCCTTTTCTCCACTGCCTTATTCTCATCCTTCTCTTGGGCCACTACTCCCACCTAGCTCCGAAGTTGCCCTTCCTGCAAGAAAATGATTGCAGGTATGTTTTTTGATTTGATAAAACAGTTGGTTGTGGTACTACATTTAAGTGGGCTTCTCTATTTTTTCTTTGATTTTCTTTTGTTTTTTTTTTGTAATGTTAGTGATTGTATTTCATATGTTCAAGCAGAATAAAATTGCTCATTTAGGGGTTACTGTTCCCTTTTGATGAAAGTGCCCCTAATGTTCTCTGGACGACAGTGCTGGCTGGAAGTGGAAGGAGACTAAAATTTGTTGGAACAAGTAAAATTCCAAAAATCAATGTGTCAACAGATCCTACGAAAGATTAAATAAGAGTTATGGCAGGCAACAATTGTTTTCTCTTCATCTGTTCGGTCACAAGACAACTGAAGACACTGTACACCAATAAATCCTTCCTCATACATTTTCATAGTGCCAAAGCATATTTCGTGGACATATGGACTGTATAGTAACCAAAGAATCCACCAATGTAAACTACAACAAGAGAAACATGAAACTAAGGTACAATTTTCCACCTAACAAGCTATTATCAGTACTGCAACTAGTTGTGCTCGCAGGACTGATATACTATGCCCACTTCAGAAATTCCCACTATATCTTCAAATGCATCACCAGAAGGGATGAATAATTAAATCAAGGAGCCATAGTACTCTTGGTCTCATGTGCTTCCGGGAGCATCACCTCCAGCAGCTGGTTTGCGATTTAAATATCGAATAACAGCATCTTCAACCCTGTTCAAGTTGTCAACCAAAATATAAACTTCAGAGCGAATGGTAACTGATATGTAATTATATAGTAACATGGAAAAACAATCACACGAACCCAGTTCAGGTTGTCAAACAAAATATAAAGTTTCATCGTGAACTGCAACTGATATATAATAGAACATTGTAAAACCAACAACGCTGTCCAAGTCAAGTTAAACCAGGCACATGAACAAAAGGAAAACCACATGCACTTTTAGTAATTTGAAATGATATGAAATCCTCAGATAGAATATAGGATTAAGCTAAGTGTACAAATCCACCTAATATACACTCCAAGTCATATCACATATTACCTTCAACTAATACAATATATAGAAGGGCAATATTAATCATTAAACCATAAAGTAGATTGTTAATTATAGTTAAATCATAACCAAGCCCAGCAGATGGTAATGTATTCATTTGCAACTAAAGTTAAAATTAAACAAAATAAAGGAGGACAAAAAACTAAGCAAGAGATAGCTCTTAAAGCTTACCATGGTTGGTTGAAAAAATCTGATCGACGCTCTTTTTCAGCATTGCGACTAGGCTCTCCAGCTACTAACTTGAGATCCCTGCTTTGAGATTCAATCAAGGCATTAATAAATTCTACTGGAGATTGACTGAAACCAAGGAAGAATGCCCGCCTCCTACGGTGCTCATGGATTTTTCTAATGATTCCACATATCGCTTCATCACATGTTTCAATCTCTTTGTTTTTCTCCACATTAGCCAATAAAGCAGACAACTCCCTCTGAATAGGAAAAGGAACATCAACTGTCACATCATAACAAGCAGTCCCAGCTGGACTGTTTCCAGAGAGTTTGATTTTATGTTCCAAAAGTATAGGCTGAGGAGCGAACAAATGATGTGATATTTTCTGTGAAACCATTGTAAATTTCATCTTTTCTTCCCCAAATACTTTCTGAAGAGGCTCGTCACAGTGAAAAAAAGAAGGGTCATTTGGGTTTTGCAATTTCCGGGCCTTCACATAGTGCCAGATTGCAGCAATAATTCTTGGGCGAGTATCAACCTCAATGCCAAGAACTTCTGTTAATACCGGTGAAAGCTTAAACTTCTCAGGTGAATAATTCATTTCCAGCCGTATACTCACTGAAAATTCTTTATCCCCTTTCCTCTTCACTTCAAAACCTTCATGAGGAGCAGGAGATCGGGAATTCTCCCACATAATAACGTGATTATCAGGATAAAGTCTCTGATCCAAAGAAATGGTTACTCTTTTGAAGAAAGCTGAGAACTTTGGATACAGTGGAGATGACTTCTGAACTATTCCTGGCTGATCAGGGTCCACACCATCTTCCAATATTCTCCCAACTATCTTCAGCGTCCACGTCGGAGGCTCAGCATTTGGCTTCTTAGGAATAGTGCGGATTTGATTCGCGAAAGTGTTAAATACATATATGCGCAGAGTTTTCTGAATACAAGGCGGATTCTTTAGCGCTTCCTGGATGTCAACCTTTTTTCTAGAAAGTGCAGCATCCACACGAGACTCAAACTCAAGAAGCTGGGTGTACAGAGCTGACTCAGG
Organism: Lotus japonicus; assembly: GCF_012489685.1. Classification (NCBI taxonomy): domain Eukaryota; kingdom Viridiplantae; phylum Streptophyta; class Magnoliopsida; order Fabales; family Fabaceae; genus Lotus; species Lotus japonicus. The sequence continues at coordinate 25,589,012 of NC_080042.1, read as the reverse complement.
AAGGATAGCAGCCACTTTTTCCTGCAGCTGTTTCTCAGGGAGCTTCTGCTTCTTCCTCCGCGCAGCAGGCGTGAGTTCCATCGGCCTCAATGGCGAGAAGTTGTTCGGAGGAGAAAATCCACCAGGGCGCATAGGGGGTTTAAAAGGGGGCCTCTTTCCACTTGCATTCCCAGGTGCCGTGACTGACCCCGATGAAACTCCCAAATTCCCTAAACCACCAACCTGTCCCAATCCTTGAGCTTGCAAATGAGCCTGGAGCTGAGCATGGGCTGCAGCGGCTGCTTGGGCCTGAGCCTGCGCCTGGGCCTGAGCCTTAGACTGTGCTTGGACAATAGCATGGGCTTGGGACAGTGGAAACTGCCCTTGGAAACTAGCAGCAAGCTGGGCTTGAGCTTGAGACTGTGAAAACCCAGGGTTTCCAGGTATAGAAGTGGAGGGTACTCCAGCATTTCCAAAGGAAGAAGAGACCCCAATGCCCTTAGAAGTGTTACTATTGTTCACAGACATCACTATCCAAACCTTATCAACCAGTCAAACAAAACGTGCGAATAAATAAACAATCAAAAGAAAATCTTCCACACCCAGATGAAACGATCTTAACTTTACCTATTGATCTTAACCATTCAACCAAGAAGGAGCCATACACAACAAAATTCAAGTGTCTAAATTTATAAATTGCGCAAAACACTACAAACACTGGATTTGCACTCCCAAAATTGATAAAAAGAGCCAAATACGCTGAATCTGACACCGAATCGAGTAGGGTTTACCTCGATCTGGCCTTAGGAGGATCCACTGAAGGAGAAATTAGGGTTGATGCGAACGGTGTGAGTGAGAGAGAGAGATTGAAGTTCCGGAAGGTGGAGGATGATGGCGGTGAAAGCGAGCGTGGCTAGGGTTTGGAAAATGGCCCGAATCGGGAGGGTCAAAGTTTAGTCAGTGTATGCGTTCAAATTCTAAATGCTTTTCTTCAAAACGGTGTCGTTTATCTCCAGCATGTTTAGAATTTGCTTGGGTTAAATTAAAGGGTAAAACTTACCTACAGTACCGTATATGTAGTTGGTACTGTTCTCCTATTAGAACAAAACATGTGGATAATGGGAATAAATGTGGCAACCTGAATCTTTCCACACTCCAACACCCGACCTCTCCCTTTCTCAATTCTTGAGTCCCTTCCTTCCATTCTTCTTCAAACATAATATCTGGTCACTTGCAGATCCTTTCTAGACACAACAACAACCAGATCTCATCTCCAAAACTCCATTCGAACTCGGAATTGTTCCCCTTTTTTCTCTGTAACCATGTTTCCACTGAAAATTAGAGTAAATCTCCTCTCTTTTAACCTGTCCTGGCTTTTCCTTCCTTTTTAAAGACAAGAACATTGGGAATCCAGTGCCATAAACCTATGAAAGAGGATTTGAAACTTATCTTCTCAGGCTCTAGAGTGGCAATATTAGGGATTGCAGAAACATTTGTGTGAATAAATAAATATCTAGAATGTCAACAAAAAAATGATAACAACAGAGAGCTTTCATATGAAGAAATTGCAATCAAGTAGGGTGATCTTGTAAAATTGGATCTGTTATCCACCATGGCGGTGTCGAGGCTGCTAAAATTTAAGAGCTTGTGTTGTTTCCATGGGCTCCATGTCGTAACGTCTGAGCCAAGCACTTAAATTGACATCCGCAGGCTCAAGGAAAGACGCATGTCGTGGGGCGTGGTAGGGAGATGGAAGGTTGGAGGTTGGAGGAAGAGGGAAGGAAGACGTGTTGCAGTTTCCAGGAGAGGGTGCCAAACAAAAAATTAAATGCAATTCCAGGTGTCAATTTTTGATTGAAGAACAGTACCAACAACACCAATGGTACTGTACTTAAGTTTTACCCTAAATTAAATCATCCCCAATCCCTCTAATTAGTTTTCCCCTTTTTTTCATTCTAAATAAAATTATTTAGGAAAAAACATAGAAAACAAAAGATAAGGTTTTTCTTCTTCTTCGATACATCGGAAAACTAGCAAACAAAAGGTAAGGTTTTAATCATTATTAAAAGTTATTTTTTGTTTCCAATTTTCTAAATATCCTATTTTGATCTTCTTAAAATAATTATACGTTAGCATTTAACAAGATTTTCATTCCTAATTTCCATCTCGTTTGAAATTTACCCCTGCTTTTCGTTTTGGCTTGTCTCGGATCTCGGCGTCGATCTGTTTCTCTTTCTCCGTAGCAGCGATCGTCGGCGCCGTCCTCTTTCCATGCCCGTCGGGTTTCAACCTTCTTTCCGGTCGGCGCTCTCAGTTCAGAGGTTGTTTCGCCGTTGGAGTGAGTATCTGGAAGCGAGTGAGGTGTTGGGTTTTGACCAGGCCTACTCGCCTTGACATGGTTCACCGCTTGGGCTTCAAGGCCAAGCGGGTTTTGTGGATTACCGCGAGGGTTTACTCAACCGAAATATCAGCGTGGCTTGAAGGGTGGTCTCTAGGCTTTATGAGATCTTTTTGGTGTAGTTTGCTCACATTGTTATAAGAAATTGGTTGTGCAATCCAGAAACTAAGCAGGGGTTTGGTGGGGAATGGACATAGCACGTCCTTGTCGTAGGGAAATCTGGAAGAAACACGCCATCGGATGGTGCTTCTTTCTCGGGTTGGTTTGGTGTTAAGTGGGTATTGGGGTTTGCGGGTTTTTGCTCTGAGGTGTTTGGCGGCGGTTTTTTTGGGGTACGCTGGTTGTGGTTGTACGTTGGGTGTGGTTGGGCTCGTGTTGGTGGAAGCTGGTGGGGTGTGCTGCAGCTGGTTGGCTCTGTGTGGCTGTTGGTCGCAGTCCTTGGTCTGTGTAGTTCGTTCGTTGTGGCTACGGTCGCCTTCCGGCTTCAGCGTCTTGGTTTCTGCACGGTTTTGGATGGGTGACCGTCTTTTGGGTTGCTGCTACGAGTTTGGAGGTTGTTTTTGGAGCCGTGCAAGCATTGTTTTCTTTTATGTTTGTTTTATGTCTTGGTTTTTAGGTATCAGCTCTATAGCGTGGTTTGGTTTTATCTGTTGGGGTTTTCGGTCTGCTCTTTTGGTTTGATCTCTATTGCAGGTGTCGAGCGGCTTGTTTTCCTTTGTTTTGTATTTGTCGCTGTTTTTCGACTTTCATGGAGATCTTTTCTTAGAGATCTTGTATAGAGGAGCAGTCGCGTGGGGGGTTTTACTAAGCTTTTGGCACGCTCTTGTGCGTGTGGGTTCCTTGGGAGGTTTTTGCTGTATGAGCTTAGTTTTGTTTGGTATTTTGCTGGCTAGGTTACTGTACCCATGTTGAGAGGGGTTGTTACTCAACATTTCTTATATATATATATATATATATATATATATATATATATATATATATATATTTAACTTTCAAAAAAAAAACATGATTTTGTATTTGTAATCGGTGATATCCTCTTACTCTTAAACTTTGTTTGGTTTGACATTACTCATTTCTCACACTATAATTAGTAACAGGATGACGTCATATATGATTTTATGCATATTTTTTTACTTGATATCAAATATTTTGAGATATTTTGTCTCATGAATATTCCAATTTTTTTAAATAACCTAGGTTTTCCGGAGTGGTGCTGATCTCTGTGAAGAGGATGAGAAGCGGGTTCCAGAGGTGAAGCTAGCTAGGTTGTCTTGTGGAGAAAGGAAATGTTTGTTGCAGATTGGAGCATATCTACCTTCGCTCTCTCCCCATCAAGGAGCTACAGATAGTAGACACTATAGGCTACTCGGAGACCAAGATTGGGAAGCCCCACACAGTTCCGTGCAAAGTGATGGGGAAGTACAGTTTTGTCTCCGTTAGCGTTGGGATGTCGTCGAGGTACATTGACATGAGGGGTTTCTCGCCACTAGTGGTGCCCTGTTTGTTGGTTGTTGATGTTTTTTTTTGTGGTGGTTAGGGTCCTTTCTTTGGTTCTGATTTTGATTGGCGGGAGGAAGTTGGATCTTTTGAGGTTACGAAGATTTCCGGCTTCAATAATTTTCAGTTTAGGCTTAGAGGTTTTTCTTTTGCGTTGCTGGAGGTAAATGGTCATTGTAGCATCGGTCGTTATCCGGTCTCAATGATCTTCAACTTAGGCCTATGGATTTTTCTTTTGCTTTGGTCTTGTTCGGCAGTGGAATCTTAATCTTTAGGTTGAGTTGTTTTCCTTGTTTATGTTTCGTGGCTTTTCTTTTATGTATGGGTTTGTTTTGGCCCATTGTTGAGAGGACTATTTCTCAAGACTATAATTTTAATAAACTCTTACATTAAAAAAATTCTAATTTTGAAAATGGCGGTGTCTTAAAAAAACAATAATAAATTGATACAATTACAAAACCATTTATCTCACTCAATCTTTATTATTGTAGAAGCTTAATAAATTTAATATCGAAATCTGGTCATTACAATTATTAAGTTTCCTACCTTCATTTATTCTCATTTATAAAGTAAGACAAATTGAAATTTGATTCCTTTAGCCTAAATTTTCACTTTTTTTTTAGTTAAAAATCAAACTTCCAAACTTTTGTTTCTGCTTATTAAATTTTTATGTTTTTTTAGGATGATAAAATTCAAACTTGCATTAAAAATTCACTTTTAAAAGAGTTTTTGAAAGAACTACAAGAAGAACAAGCCTATAAATATCATCGTTTTGGCGTAGGAGCAAATATTGCCCCATACAGAGCCACAAAGCATAGTTATAAGCTCAACTTCAAAGATTCCACCATTGCTAAACATAATTTAATGTCACGTTTTTATTTATCAATTCTTTTGTTTCATAATACCAATCGTGCATGACACATACACAATGCTAGGGCAAACTAAAATATGTTAGCCAACCGTAAAATATAAGTGATTGTACTACTTTTTTTGTGTAATTTGATTCTCCATTTGTTAAAATCAAGAATAAAGAGAGACTTTATGAGAAAATGTAATTCCAAAATGAGACATTTTACGAGAAATGAATAAATTAAATACCAATAATTTTACAAAATTAAATCATATTTTACACCATAAAAAAAGGTTTGGAGCATATTTTTAACCAAGTCTGAAAATCTCGAAGCTTCTCTCCGGTGATTTCTTGCTCATAATCCAACTTCTCCTACCTCCTCCATCCTAGATGAGACATGTCAACCATGAACATCCAAACCACTTATCCCCGTTTCCTTGCTATCTCCTATGTTTACTATGATGGCCTACTTCAGAGAGTGATGGTGGTCAATGAGTGTCTCAGAGAAGATAGAAAGAAACTAGTAGTGGCGATACGAGGATGTGGAATGACGACACTTCCACCTTGCAACGTGAAATTTTATTCTTTAATGAAGAATATATGAAAGAGGCTTGGTTAATAGGGAAAATTGATAGTTATAGTGGAGGTTTGCTATTCACAAATGAAGAAAAAAGAGGTTTCAGAGTTGAGGATAATAATTTAAGTTAAGAAAATAAAATAAAAAATTATTTTTTAAGAATTTAATTTTTTTTGTTTAAATAAATAAGTCGGTAAAAAATAAAGGACTACCTTGCAATTTTAAGAACTTTGAATGACATTATATGATGTGACATATCAACACACAAGACATTTTATGATTATTCCAAAATGAAATGACATTTGGGAATGTCATTTGTACTTATTTCAAATAAAAAAATTCAAATTGCCTAGGAATTGTAGCGGTTTGTTCAGACCTCATAAGTGACTAATCAAATTTTATGGAGTCAACGGCCCAGGGCGTGGCTTAAGCAGGGTGATAAGAACACATATTTCTTCCATCAAAAAGTCATATAGTGAAAGAAACACAATACGATTAAGAACAATCGTGATGATGATGGGCGGAGATGGGTGATGGGTGACTGGGTGTGGATATTGTCATGGTGCTTACTTGTTATTTTTATGTTCCTCGATACCCGATAAGAATCTACAGGCCACTTGATAGAGTAAGACTTTGAAATGCGTAACCATGCTCAGAAAGGGTAAATATGAGATATTTATTTCTAGAAAGTCTTCTTGGGTATCGAGGAACATAAATTGAATACACAAGGATGACACATCCATGCCTTGGTTCAATTAGATATAAGGACAAAGAGATAAATCATATAAAATGTTTGTCACAAGGTATACTATGTCGGTGCAAGGCCATTCTTAATATTTATGTCATAGTGATGTATTACTAGATACCGCTCATTATTAGTGATATTAAATATACTTGATTAAGCTCAAGTGAAAGCGGGAGATTGTTGGTATATGCACTAGTAGCTTAATATTTATATTTAAATATTACAATCTAAATATGTAAGAGATACCTATAGGGTCACACACATAGAATTAGCCCACTAGAAAATATGTCTTATTGGACCAGCACATTGGATAAGCCCAATAAGACTCCGATAAGAATTAGGGTTAGACTCCTTGTGGGTGCTTATATATAGAGCATAAGATGCTCAAACCCTGGATCAGAAAATTACACACTCTTGCCTCTGCTAGTATAAGGAGTCGCAAGGGAGATCTAGTGAGAGAGTTTGCGTGGACTGCTGTAGAGACGAGGCTACCGGTGCTTTGTTTGCCCAAACTATCTTCAAGAGGTAATCCTTATTACCCCTTTACGTGTTTGATTGCAACATGAACTTTGAAACATGAATTTTGCAAGATCTTCTCATATAGGGAATTTTATTCCGCTGCGGTAATCAACCGCATGATTCCCAAACTATGAGTGATTGCATGCTTGGGAAACAGAGGAGGAGACTTCGGTCTTCCGAGTGGTTCTTGAGAATAGGTTGGTATGAGTCCATTAAGGGTTTATCTTTTACCCTTCACCATAAAAGTTTCCTGGAGGATCCTGACTCACTTGTACTTCTTGGTTCTGCGTTGATTTCACTCATTGCATGCTTAGTGATACTTGCCTTATTCTTTGAGACTTTTAGGACTTTGAGCTTCTGAGTTTATTGGCTTGTACATTATCCTTAGTTGTCTCATTTGAGCCTTAATGGAGATTTTGTTGTTGCCAAATAATTGGGATGGATATTTGGTAGGAATTTTGGGGAGTTTTGGTCCTTGAAATGTTATGGAGCTGAATAAGTTTTGAAATATTCTCTTGCCCCAAGTGAAAAAATTGAAAAATAGAAAAAGAAAAGGAAAGCTCCTAATCAAATTGGAGTTGGAAAAAAAAAAGAAATAAAAAAGTTGAAAAGGGGTCAAGAGACTTGTGTTTACTATGTTAGTTGTTAAAAGCTCCGGGGTACTTAATTTGGACCACACCCATTATACTTTGAAAGCCTAGTCATCCTTAGGGACCAAGCACCGTCATGTATTAACCAAGCCATTAATTCAACCCTCTTTAAAGTCTCTTTGAATTTGTGCATGTTTGATCTCTGTCGCCTTTGAGTCAATGATACCCAGAACCTATGAACTACTTGTGTGCTCAGTGCACTATATCAATGTCTCATCTGAGATGTTTTAGATCTATATGCTTTCCATGAATGGACTCTGCACTCTTCTCTATTTGAAAGTTGCATGAAGTTGGTTGTTGAATCTTTCTCTTGGAACTGGTTGTAGTTACTTTATCCCCCTGTTTTGTGGTAAGTATCCCTTGTTGAGGCACTTGTCATAGGAGCACTTCTTGCGCTTGAGGGCAAGCGAGTGTTTTTTACGCTCGAGGGCGAGCTGTCGTTGAGTATAGTGGTGTGATGACCCTATTTTAGTTGTGTTTTTAGGGTCATTTCTTTGTGAGTTTTGAGTCTTTTTCTCTTTGTCTCATGTAGTACTGTTTCATGCATTCTCATGCATTTTTATCTTTATTTGAGTTTTTGTTTAGTTTTGGTAATTATGAAGTTTTATAAGGGTCTTTCTTGCATTTTTATAAAGTTTAGGTCTTGCATGTGTTTTCCATTGAATTGTGAGGACTATTATGCTTTTAACCCTTTGAATTTCTTGATATTTTTCCTTGTCTTGGTCCTTAAGTGTTTCAGTTGATAACACATGAAGAGGGAAGACAAAAAAGCATGAAGAATTTATGGAAGCATCAAAAGGGGGTTACAAGAAGATTTGGAGTCACTTTCAGCGAGCAGCTGGCGCTCCAGCGCCAGCACTCCAGAAGCTTGGGAGCTGGTGTTTTTGCTAGGGCGCTTGAGCGTCCCAGGGCAGCACTTGAGCGCCCTAGCTCGACCATTTTGCCTATAAATAAGGCTTTTGTCATTTTATTCAGACGTTTTGATCATTTCCTTAGAATTTTACTAAGTTTAGAAGCTGAGGAAGAGCTTTGGGGCTTGTGGGAAGCTTCCACCTTGTAATTTCTCAGGTTTCTTTACATTTCATTGTATGGAATTCCTAGCCATGAGTGGCTAGTTTACTTTTTGCTTTGGGTTTAAGTGATTTCATGAATCTCTAGTTGTTAATTTCTATCCCTATGCTTTTGTTCTTGATTCTACCTTGAATTTCAATTCTATATTGCACGATTAGCTTGTGCGCACACTTGCTAAAGGCTAGACTATAATCATATCGAAAGATTGTTGCAGTTTAAGGACTTGACTTGAAATTGATCCTTCTATGCTAGCTACTAGGAATAGAGTAAGGGTTGGGTTTTGTTAGCCTTAATTTGCATGTTCTAAAACCTCATATAAATGACTTAGTACACAAGGAATTTGGCTTAGCTTTTAGTGTGAGAGAATTGCTTATGTGAGGAATCAATAAGTGAGTATCTAGGCTAGAACAACAAGGATTGAATCAAGGTTTCATATCCATAGGGTAGGTGGACTAGAGTGGATTGGATGATCGATAACCCAAGGCATTTTCATCAATTGAAATTTTCAACTCATTTACTTTTGCTTATTTTGCAAACTCTTTTGTCACAATCAACCAAACTAAATTCTGGAATTTTCTTGCTTTCAAAACTCACAAGCTTCAAGCTTAAACCATAACTCTTGTAAGACCCAGGTAGATTAAGCATTTAATTAAATAGTTATTTATCGGCTTAAGGGAGATAAGCGATATTAAGCTTAAGTTGATGTGTTTATGGTGCATTGTGTGTTTATATAAATGAGTGTATTATTAATATTATTATTATTTTCTAAACAAATAAATAATAGAAAAGAAAAATTGAAACTCTGGAAGAAAAGGAAAAGAAAAGAAGAAGAATAAGAGTCACGTAACTTAATTAGAGAAAGAAGAAGAAGAATGGTGCAAGAAAGTTTAATATATATATGTTTAAATAACTTATTAATACTTGTTCCTTGATCACTTAAATTTTCTCAAAGTGATCTTAGATTATATCATAGAGTCTCAAATAATTTTAAGGATAATGATTCATCTTCCTAATATTTTTTCTATAGCTCTATGAGTTAAATCCTACACTACCTAAATCAACATACACTATTATTCTTATCTTAATATATATTAATAGTGCAACACACTCATTTCTTATCTTTATTTTCCCAGTTTCTTTCTCTGATCCTCACGTCCTTGTCAAATTTCGTTCGTATTCTTTCCATTTCAACTACTTTTATATATATTATAAAACCAAAAAAAAAAAATATACATATAACAAGGCATTCAACCTTTTTATCATTCACGATCCCTATGTTTCACTTGTTTTCTCTCCTTGCTCAACACAATGAAGAATCCTTCACACACCTCATGCTTCTTACATGTTAATCTCCAAGAATGACACCTCATGCTTGTTGCAACATGCCTATCCTCCAAGCCTCCACTTATGATTGTTGTTGCATGTTCCACACCTCCTACTTGGTGCATGGTCCATTGCCACCTCCTGCTTGGCTGAGGCCTATATATATTAACGTGAATTTCTTTGGAAAACATACACAGAAGCAATTGAAAATACAAAGGAGAGGATACAAACACACACTTGTTTTGTGTGATTTATTTTTGGTGAAAATTCTTGAGTGTTTATTTTGAGTGTGAGAGGATTCTCGAGTTTTGGAACGGAAGCTAAGGTCTGGAAGCTTAGAATTTTCTGAAGCGATTAATTTTCTAAGGATATAAAGTGCGATAATGCGTTCGTGTCAAAACTAAAGAATGGAAGGAAAGCTAGTCGGTACGAGGAGCGATGACGTGATTGGATCGAAGCCCCAACTTAGGAAAGAAAGTGGCTAAGGTAAGGGTAACTCAGTATAGAAGTGTCTTTGAGTCTTGCATGCTTTTAACGCACTGCATGCGTTTGAGATGAAGGTGTTTCATTTGATTGACAATTAATTGAAATATTGGCTTGCTATGTTGTATACTTGCTTATTTGGAATGCTTTCTGAGATTTGTGCCAAATGTTTTCTGAAGCTAAGGCCGTTGTTAAATAATAGAGGCACGCATCTCCGTTTTCTGGGGCTTCGGCCATTGCTTATTGTTGAAATTATGAATAACATGTGGTTATTCTGAGTTGATTATTGGTTTGGAAATTTTCGTTGACTGACTTGGCATATAGGGAAAGTGGCAATGAGGTGGGTGTGGTCCCACGTGATTGTCCCGTCTTTCGAGGCGTTATAAATTGGCAATGAGGTGGGTGTGGTCCCACGGGATTGTTCCATCTTTCGAGATGTTCTAAAGTGGCGATGAGGTGGGTGTGGTCCCACGCGATTGTCCCGTCCATAGTGACGCTAAGTGGCAATGAGGTGGGTGTGGTCCCGCGTGATTGTCCCGTCTTGAGAGACGATACTGATCGATCCATATTGGTAGTAGCATATAGTCGCATTATAGGACACTAACGTTCGATGATATTGATGTTTGGTTTTGATGTTATGTTGTTCAATGAATTGTCATTTAAACTTGATATAAGTCGTTAGTTTAATTATCATGTTATGTAATTAAACCTGAATAACATGTTTTCTCTTTTATACGTGGTAATTGCATGGAGTTAACCCTTTCTGTTTGCTACTTGTTGTTTGAGCGCTTAACGCTATTAGGCGGTGAAGAGCCTTCTGGCGATGCTTAGCCATGTACGAGATGGAAGAGAGATAGTAAGCGGCAGAGTAGAGATGGAAGAAGTTGTTTAGTTTTCTCTTAGTAGGTTACGCTTTGAGTCTTCTTCATATTCTGAAACTCCATTACCAAAACCTTACTTTTGCCATTTGTCTAAGTGTGTGTACTTATTTTGAACCGTGTTCATGATATTGTGAATTTCCCTATGACTATGTATATTATTATGTTGGGTACAGGTTTAATTTTGAGGGTTATGGTATGTTTACAAACCTATAGTGGAAGTATCTTATCAAACAAGTGACAGATGTATTCGCTTTAGCGATGAAGCGTTTAGTTCTTTTCCAAAAAAATTACTCTTGTATTTTGGGATTGCTAAATGTCCTTAGACTTGTCAGGTTACTAATGTGATTCCTCAGTTGAGAAATTGGGGCGTTACATTTGTGGTATCAGAGCATTGGTTGAGATAACCAGAGCTCTTTGGGTAGACTTGTTTGCTTAAGATGTTTTGAACTCCGAGATCGATTGATCGGGTGTCAATCGAAGGAGGAGTGAGTTGAATGCTTGCTGTAATGTGCTTGTGTTTGAAGGTTGTTCGTTAGTGAAGAACCTGATATTTATAGTAACTATGTAGTCGATAAGAATCTATATATAGAAATATATACTATAAACCCTCTTGTTGTCCTGACCAAGGTATCTATTGTGAATTTGAACTGCTCATGACTTGATGAGATGCAAGGTCAGAATAACATGTATTAGGTAGAGAACGTTGTAGCTAACTTGACCTGCTTACCCCTCTAGGGATTGGATGTGATCATAGGCATGGATTGACTGTCCCACAACCATGTTCTTCTTGATTGCACCAATAAGGTAGTTATCTTCCCCGATACTAGACTCGCCGAGTTCTTGAACTCGTACTTTTCAAAGCTTTCTTTGAGAAAAAGGGCTTTGAGTTCTCTTTTGGCTACATCTGTGGTGGAGACTAAGGAGAATGGGGTGCAAGGAGTTGTCATCGTGCAAGACTTCGAAGATATATTTCCCGAGGATGTACATGGAATACCCCCATTCGGAGACGTAGAATTCACTATCGATGTGGTCCCTGTAACATCCCGATCTGACGACTTGCCTCATGCTAACAACACGAGTCTTTTTAGCGCGCTTTGTCCTCACTTACGCGCTTCCCGGGAAAACTTCCCAGGAGGTCACCCATCCCAATATTGCTCCAAGGCAAGCACACTTAACCATGGAGTTTTTATGAGTTGGGCTCCCGAAAAGAAGTTGCAACTTGTTGTTATGAGTAATACCAATCAAATCTTTTATGCCCTCCTCAACTGTATAGTCCATCCCTATACAGTCTCGGAATACCTCTTGTTCGGGTGTGAGATCGGTTCATTCATGTGCCCCTTCGCCTAGAAGCCTTCCAGGAGCCGCTCCTTGTTCGTGCCTCATTGCACCGGCGATCACTCCCCGCCCTCGTCGGCCCCGGGCGTCACAGGCCCACCAACTTCCGCTTGGTTCGTCCCCGAACGACACCGTACTAGGAGAGGTCGGCTCTGATACCATTTGTAACATCCCGATCTGACGACTGGCCTCACGGTAATAACACAAGTCTTTTCAGGGCGCTTTATCCTCACTCGCGCACTTCCCGAGAAAACTTCCCAGGAGATCACCCATCCCAATATTACTCCAATGCTAGCACACTTAACCATGGAGTTCTTATGAGTTGGGCTCCTGAAAAGAAGATGCATCTTGTTGTTATGAGTAGTAGCAATCAAATCTTTTATGCCCTACTCAACTGTATAGTCCATCCCTATACAGTCTCGGAATACCTCTTGTTCGGGTGTGAGATCGGTTCATTCATGTGCCCCTTCGCCTAGAAGCCTGCCGGGAGCCGCTCCTTGTCCGTGGCTCACTGCACCGGCGATCACTCCCCGCCCTCGTCGGCCCAGGGCGTCACAGTCCCAGGCACTGGACCTATATCGATTTCACCTAATCGTATGGCACCGGCTGAATTGACTGAGCTGAAGAGTCAACTCGAGGATTTAACCAAGAAGGGGTTTATTCGACCTAGTGTTCCTCCATGGGGAGCGCCCGTACTGTTGGTAAAGAAGAAAGACGGACGATCGCGACTCTGCATCGATTATCGACAGTTGAACAAGGTCACGATAAAGAATCGATATCCGTTGCCAAGGATTGACGACTTAATGGATCAGTTGAGGGGTGATGTTGTTTTCTCGAAGATTGACTTGAGGTCGGGATATCAACAAATAAGAGTCAAAGATGAGGACATTCAAAAGACCGCGTTTAGGACACACTATGGACACTACGAGTACTTGGTGATGCATTTGGAACCAACTGCTACCATAGCCTCATAACAGGCCGAGCAGGTCATACGAGGCTTTTGTCCTTTGCTGGAATTTTTTTTGGACGCCCACGTCGATAGGGTTGCAAAACAGGGGCCGTCGCTGACCGTCCCTCCTCACCCAAAGAACCAGCCTCCTCCATCGTTTTAACCTTGTTATAGGTCTATGCCAGTCGGTCTTAAAAATGTAGGTGTGACTTACCAGCGGCTGATGGACAATGTTTTTGGCTCACATATAGGAAGAAACATTAAGATTTACGTGGATGACATGGCGGTAAAATCCACGTCAGAATATGCCCATCTGGTGGACTTGAAGGAAGTTTTCCAGGAAATTCGTGGAAAGAATATGAAGCTCAACCCGGAGAAATGCGCATTTGGTGTACAAAGTCACAAATTTTTGGGCCTTATGTTGACTAACCGAGGAATTGAAGCTAACCCGAATAAATGTCAATCCATCATGGACATGCGTAGCCCAACCTCTGTGAAGGAAGTCCAATAGTTGGCGGGGAGAGTAGCGGTTCTGGCTAGGTTCTTGTCAAGATCTACCGATAAGGCAAGACCTTTTTTCAACCTCCTTAAAAAGGTAAAACGATTTGAGTGGACTGAAGAATGTGAGCAGGCTTTCCAAGCACTCAAAGAATACCGAACATCACCACCCGTCCTTGAAAAACCAACACAAGGTAAGCCTTTGCACTTATACCTTTCAGCTACTGACTATTCTGTTAGTGCCGCATTAGTACAGGAGAAGGAGAAAATTCAAGCACATATTTACTTCGTAAGCCGAGGCAAGATACCAAAAGATAGAGAATGTGGTTTTAGCTTTGTTGACAACAGGAAGAAAGCTGAGGCCTTACTTTCAAAGCCATCAGATTGTGGTCAAAACAGATCAACCTATCAAACAGGTCCTCCAAAAGCTCGACATAGCCAGAAGAATGGTTTCGTGGTTGGTTGAGATGTCAGAGTATGGAATCCATTACGAGCTCCGGGGAGCCATCAAAGCTCAATTTTTTCCGACTTCATAGTGGAGTTAACTCCTGAGGTGGGAGGTCAGTCGCTGAATTTTTTATGGGTGTTGTCAATTGATGGGTCCTCTAACCTCAAGGGTACTGGGGTTGGAATCATCTTAGAAGGACCCAATAACATATTGATCGAGTAGTCCCTCAGGTTCGAGTTCAAGGCTAGCAACAATCAAACAGAATATGAAGCTCTCATTGCTGGAATATCTCTGGCAACCAAGATGGGTGCGGCTGACCTCCTCATCAGGAGTGATGCACCATTGGTGGTCAACCAAGTTTTAGGCACATACCAGGCTAAGGATGAGCAACTTGCATGCTACTTGCAGCTCTTCTCCATGATGGTGGGCACATTTACCAAGCTTAAGATAGAGCATGTCCCTAGGGAGCAAAATGGGAGGGCTGATCTGGTTGCTAAACTGGCTAGCACCAAACGGCCAGGGAACAATCGATTTGTTATCTAAGAAACTATCAAACGACCAAAACAGAGAAGAATCTTTGCAATAGAGGAGGTTGGAGAGGACTAGAGGCAACCCATTATCGATTAATTAGAGCAAGGAATAGAGCCAGAGGACAAACTCGAGGCCACGAGGCTGCGAAGAATGACCAGTCAGTATGCCTTGTTATCCGGTCGATTATTCAGACGAGGTACGTCAATGCCTTTACTTAGATGTTTTATGACAGGACAGACTGTGCAGGTGATGTAAAAAGTTCACAAGGGAGTCTGTGGGTCACACATTGGGGGCATGGTAGTTAGTATCGCAAGTATCCCATGCATGTATCGATTTGTGTTCGTATCGCCGCGTATCGCTGGTATCGCACATGTATCACCAGTATCGTTTCTAGGATTTGAAGATGAACGTTTTTGAGATTTTTCAGGTTTGGGTTGGATGTGTGGTGTTTTGGTTTTGGATTATATGGTTTGGTGGTTGGAGTGGAGTGGTGTGGTGATCTCGATGTTGAAGGTTTGAAGATGAAGATCAAGATGAATGATGAAGGACTTGGAGTATTTGGAGGAGAAAAATGGGGGCGGCGTGAGATGATTATTAATTGGAGTGGAGTTGTGTGGTGTTCTTGATGCATTCATGTGGTTATTAATTGGGGCTGAGATAATTAGTTAGGGATTTGTAGGTGATGCCAATATGGTGCATATGGATTATGGAATCCATTTGTTGCAGGTGATGCCAACATGAAGATTATGATTATATGTTTAATTTATTTTTAGATTATGAATTTATTTAGGTTTAATAATTATTAAACTTATTTTTTGAAATTAAATATTTGTTGAAGGTTTAATAATTAGTGCTAAAATTAGTTAATTAGGGCTTAATTAGGGATAATAGTGATTTCCTCTTAATCATAACATGTAGCATTACTTTGTATTTAAATAAAAGCCACGTGGAAAAGGTGACAGTGAAAAAATTAAGTCACATCAACGGCAGACACACTTTGTCCTTAATTGGATTAAAAAAAAATTAGGTACTCAATTTGTTGCGAAAGTTTTACAAGGACTAGGGTTTATTCCCTTTACAATTTCAGGGACCAAAAGAGTATTTATGCCTTATTTGGAATCCTAAATTTCACTTTACTGCTGTTCGGGACCACCAGTAATTACCTTTTGAGCGCCATAAACTCTTTTATATTAGAAATAATTATTTTTAAACACAAAAAGTAATATCCTTATCCTCTCCTCTCTATCTCTCTTCTCTTTTTATCATACCAATCACCTACTAAATCTAGTCTATTTCTCACCTATTTCTTTCTACTAAACTTATATTTTCTCCACTCTCTCTTCTCTATTTATCTCTTCTCTACCAAACAAAGCAGTAGTGTGCTTTGAGACAGCTTGTTTGCATGTCTATGAAGCTTACATAAATCTATTGGAAGGGTCGCCTTATTTTCTCTCATCCTTTACTAATTTTTCATTTTTCTTTTGTTAAGCGTTCTGGTAATTTTGTGGCTGATCAATTGATCACGAACTCTTTTCATTTTCCAAATTCTATTTGGGTTGTAGATGTTCCTCACGAGCGTGATTTTCTAATTCAAACTCATGTAATTGCTTTCATGCCTAGTTGATTTTTGGTTGAATGAAAGCCACTTTAAAAAAATAAAAAAAGAACCAATTTAAATTAAACTCTATATTTCACGGACTGAAAATATATTTATCCAAAAACAGTATTCGAAATCCACGAGTTGCCCCGAGAGCTTGGCCTTAGCCATTTACCTTAGCTATCATTGGATGACACACTCGTGAAACAAAACGTAAGTTTCCATTGTCGTATCATTCATTGTCTAATTTCATTCAGATAACATACCCTGCGTTTTCGCCTCATCCAATCCAATTCAATTCAATGGCTGTCTCAACTTCTTCACTCCCCAACTTCCTCTCCTTCCTGTTACCCACAAAACAACCGTCACCACCGCCGCAACTGAACTTGCCTTCATCATCGCCGCTCCCTTCTCACACCCTCAAGATGATGAAACCCTCTCACAACTCAGCGTCTCCAACGACACCACGCCGCGACGGTCCTTCTTGTGACGAACTGTCTTCCGTGGTGTGCCCTTCCTTGGCGTACTCGAACACGTTATTCTTCCGATCCGCGTACAACGTCCAGGTGGTGGTCGGAGAGGAAGAGGGGGAGGAGAGGCTGCTCAACAGGTTCCGGCGAGAAGTGATGAAGGCCGGTGTCATTCAAGAGTGCAAGAGGAGAAGGTTCTTCGAGAACAAGCAGGACGAGAAGAAACGCAAGCACCGTGACGCTGCTAAACGTGCTAGTCGTGCAAGGTACCAAATTTTCTTCTTCTTGTTCTTCTTCCTTTTTTTATTAATAAAATTAGTAAGTAAATAAACTGGTTTGTTTCTGTTGGAGTTAATAATTTTTTGCATCAGTGATTCATGTTGGGTGGATTATGAGGCTTGTATGGAAATAAATTCTTAAAATTAGTGGGATCCTGAGTTAGGTACATATATTTATACCAAACATGTGTTAGTTTGGGACTTGGGTCTCTTAAAGCATGAGGTTCTGGATTATGTGAGAAGGTAATTGAGCTTTATGGTGTAGACTGTAGCGTGATCCATATAGCCGGCCTTACTTAGGCTTGTTGTTGTTGTTTTGGGGGGCGGTGTCCAGGAAATTTTGTATCTATGGTTAATGTAGCATTTGGGTGACAAGTGAAATTAGGGCAAAGCAAAACATATAAAAGTGGGCAAGGCATAATAGAGTTTCTGTTCAACTGCATTAAAGATTAAAAACACATATCGTACTGGATTGATTTGTACACATGAATACTACATAATGCGTACTGGATATGGGTAGTATTCAGTATGTATTCAACCCTAAATTTTGAGCATGCTTTAGAGGTTTGGGCGAATGTTGCTAACTTGTTGTTTTTCTATGTTTGTGTGGAGCTTTGTACTGTCTAATGTTTTCTGTAGCCCTTGGAATGGGTCAATGGAATTTCTACTTGGTGCCTCACTAGGTCAATCTAGTATTAGTTGGCAGCAAAGTTGGGCACGTTCTTCTGGTCTGGTTAAATATTTCCCATAAACAAAGATTATTTGATACTTGTCTGCCTTACATCATTTTCAGGCGCCCTTTCACTAAATTTTCAGCACAGAACAAGCAGGATGTCCCAACAACAACCAAGAAGGTAAAAGACGACGATAACTGGGACCTTCCTGAAGGAGACTTATTGACCAATTGATTCTCCCTAAGCTCTGTAGGTTTTCTTCACATTCTACAGTGAGAGGTTTTTTCCAGCTTGTAAGTTCAGTTATGTAAAATGACTTGGTACATTTTCTATATGTTTAATAATGTGATGTAATTTGTTTTTATTTTTTGTATATTAAACTTTGTTTCGACATTGGTTCTTTGAAATCTAGCATCAACCAGTTTTCTCCCTCTTGCATCAATTTAGGTTTCATTGTGTAATTCACCAGACATGCAAGAGTTACTGAGTTGATATGAAAAAGAAGAGTTATTACATTATAGGAACATCAAACATGTCTTCCACTTTGAACAGTGAAATAATTCTTGGTAGAATAATACATGCTAAAATAAGATGGTAATCTGTTCATAATTTAAGTTGTTATCTTGAAGGCAGTGTATGTTTGAAATAATAGAAGTATATTGAAATTTCCCTTTGTTTCAAGTATATTCCTATACCTGTTAGTGTGAATTCTATTTTCTTGCTATTAATGAGATAAAAAAATCAAGTCCAAGAAATATTGCCCATATGCATTTCCTTTCCCTTTTATCCTCTGTTATCTACCGTGTTTTTATTTTCATGCTTTGGTTCTTCATCCCTTTGAGCTAGATCTTTGAAGTTACGGAGACACACTTAACTTGTATGTACTATCATTCAGCGCTTGTTAGTCTGATCAATGGTCTATTGTCCTATGATGTTGGTGAAATTCTTGATCACATTGGAACTACACATTCTTAATTGTGAAGTTAGACACAGGGTATCTAGATTACCCATTACCGTACTACGGATCATTACGAAGCAATTTGGCTGTTTTGTAGAGCTAACAACCAATAGTTCCAACTGATTTGTAGTCGTAATCAAGGGAAGAAAATTTGAAACAACCAGCAGCAGTAGTTCTGAAGTCTTAGACATACCCTCCCAAATTATTTGAAAGTAGATTTTGGCATGTTTAGAGGTTTCATAATTTTTACTAACAGTATAGTAAAGAACAATGGTCCAAACTAAACATTGCGATGCTATTGTTTAACGCGTGAGCTGACTCATCACTACAAAGCAGCAATTCAAATTCTTGAATTTCACTGGGCAGCCGGCTGAGCTTTGCTTTAGAAATCTTGATAATAGTTGCATGCATGGTATAATGAAACACATGCATCCTCATGCAGATGACAGAACCACCTTATTGTATGTTTTGATGGAGGCCTGTGGACAAAAAGAGAAGAGTTGTTCACTAATGTAATGATTTTTTATAATGTATTACTATGAATGTTAATGTGTTAATGTTTTTGTTTGTGCATTATATAGCTTTTTTAATTCGAAATTGAAAAGCTTATCTAATCTTTTCCCCCAAAAGCCTTTATTTGAACATACCAATAATAAGTTATATATGCCACTTGGCATCAATTGTCGCACCTTGTTTCCTCAACTCGTGTTTGATGTTTAAAACCGGAATGATTAGAATTTTTTTTTTTACATCGGAAAGAAATTGCGCCCGCCAGGATTCGATCCCTGGACCTCCCTCTACCCAACTCATATGTCCCCCAGCTCCTACCACTTGAGCTATCCTACGGGGATGGAATAATTAGATCTTGTTCTCTTGATTTCTTTTAGGATTTTATTTTAGTAAAGTCAAGATATATTTATTACAACTCAGTAATTCATATGAGGCATAGTTCTGAAAACCAAACTGGACCGGCCGGCGGCCAGTTTGACCAGATTGCAAACCCAAACAAAGCCACTTGTAACGCAGTTGTAACATTGGCTAGAAGTGAGCCGGGGCATGTGTAGTCATGCAATACGGGAGCTGGACATTGGTGTGGTTCTTAGATGTAAACTCCCCGTAAATTGTTTGTTCTGGTTGTGGTTCAATAGCAAAGTTTAGGGATACAAATATGGATGGAAACTACCCCGAAGAGTCATAAAGTTACAATGAGGTTAACTGGTGATTTTCAGCAACAGATTTAGGACATGCAATTGCAAGAGCAAGCTTATGTGAGAAAGGAAGATTCGATTTGTGAAAGAATAGACAAATTTTCTAGGTTTATGATTACGATTTGTGTACCAAGAGACAAAAAATTGAGAAGGATGATTTTGGAAGAAGCTCATGAGTATTTTGAGTGTTCACCTAGGTGCCACGAAAATGTATCAGAAATTTTGTATGATGTTCTGGTGGTCTGAAATGAAAAAGGATGTGTTAAGATTTGTGCTTTCGTGCTTGACTTGTTAGATGGCAAAAGTAGACCACTAGAAACCTTCTGGTAATTTGCAACCCTCTAAAATCCTAGAGCAGAAATGAGATTGTGTAACCATGGATTTTGTGTCTAGACTACCAAGGACCCCAAAGGGTCATGATGTTATTTGGGTTATTGTGGATATATTAGCTATGTTTGCTCCACTTATTGGAAAAGTTAGCCTAATTGTATATTAACAAAATAATAAGGTTACACAAGATTTTGATGAGTATTGTGTCGCATCATGATCCTAGGTTTACTTATGAGGTTTTTGGGTAAGTCTTCATAAAGTTTTACTAAAATTTGTTTTAGTTCCGTTTATCACCCCTAACATATGGTCTGTCTAAGAAGACCATTCAAACCATAAATTAGCCACTCTAGTTTGAGTTTAATTTTGATGCACCGACGGTGTAAAGTCTTTTTACACCGTCAATCAATCAGATTTCAAGGATGTGTGAAAATCTCTCTTTTTATTTAATTTCATTAATTGACATGACACATCCTTGAAATTTGATTGGTTGACGGTGTAAAAAAACTTTACACCGTCGGTGCATCAGACTTTTTCTCCTCTACTTTTAGTTAATTTATCTTCTGCATATGTCATTCCTGAATTCATCTATTCATTTCTTTCTTTCTAGTGTAGCCTTTTTTAGTTAATTATCTTTTGTTCATATGTAATTCCTAAATTCATCTATTCATTCCTTTATTTTTATTTCAATTGTAGCTTTTGTTAAGTTCAAACGCTAGATGAGTAATAACAATTTTCAAGAGCATAAGTGTTATGCTTAAGCTTCACAATTAAAGTCAAAGCAACGAGGGCATGCGATACTGAAGGTATGAAAAACGATAGAAGGGCGGGGGGGTTTGAATAGCGTTTTAAATCTAAAACTCGATCCACTTGAGATTTAAACAAATCTCTTCAACCACCAAAGATAAAAGTGCTAAGATAAGAGTTAAGAAAAGCACACAATGATTTTATCCTGGTTCATTTGATAAATCTCTCAAGCTAATCCAGTCCACCTGTTAAGGTGATTTCTTCCTTCTTAGAATGAAGGCAATCCACTAATCAGAGTTTGTTACAACTGCACTTGCTACCTGCAAAGTGACTAACAATACACTGACTTAGCTATCACTAAGATTCACTCTCTTAGTCTTCTCAAGGATCCGACCAACCTTGGTCTCCTAAAGAAAAATCAAACAACTGTTTGAAGGTTTGGATTTACACAAAAAGGCTTCTTAGAAAGCTAATAGTAAACACAATTAGTACAATGTGAAGAAAGATTGCTTTGAGAGAATATTTGATTTTCGTGTGAGCTTCTACAAGGTTTCTTCAAACGTCATCTTTCATCTTCAGCCTCTTTATATACTCCAAGGAATTAGGTTTGGAAGTTTGCATGGAATGCTACCGTTGGAGGGCAGATCTGGGTTTTCCAGGTTCTGCTGTGGCTGAATAAGTTAGGTAAGGTCATCAGGAATGGTACAATTGCTTTTGTACTTTGGATAGTGACATGACCTTTATCCTAGTTGACTTCTGATCAGAGTGATGCTTCATATTGGAACTTGTGAAGCTTGGTGATCAGAGTCAGAAGGAAGCTTGGATCCTCTGACCTTTGTACCTTCTGCTTCTGGTCTCAGAGGAGAAGTACTTGGTCTTCAGAGCTAGCTTACTCTTGGACTTCAGAATCTTCACTACTCAGCTTCTGGACCTTCAGAGCTTCTGGACCTTCAGAGCTTCTAATCCTTCAGAGCTTTTAGTGAGCTGAATCCATATCAGAGCTTTATGATCTTCAGATCTTCTGAAGCTTGATCTACTGTTCAGATTGAACATAGTACGTACGAAAGCGTTGCAGAGGTTACTCTTTGAGCATTGTGCTTCTGAATTATATGAAATAAGACCAGAGTCATGGCCTGTCATTAGAACACTCAGAAAACAACGTTAGAGTACCATAATTGTTCATACACAATAGTTAACATGTAATCATCAAAACATAGAGTTGTACTACTAGATCAAAACTTGATCTTACAGATATAAGCAAGAAAGAGTCAAATATGCTACACCGTCTGAGCAAGATAAGAGAAGAATGACCAAGACACAAGACAGTCTACACAATTAAAGGCAAAGCGTCAAAACCGTCTTTAAAAGAAAAGCCAAAGCTTCAAGTGAACTCATACAGGATCAACCCAGGCAATCATATCGTCTAAGAAGACTGCACTCAACATATATATTCATCGTCTATCTCAAGGACTGAACGAATGAAGCAATGCCCAGAGAATGAGCGCCAACTGAATTTGAAATACATCTCTGACAAGCTAGAGGAGAAAGTCGAGTGCAAGAAATCAATTGATACACTATGAAGCACGTTGATCAAGGAAACAAGCACAACGACTACAAGATCCAGTTTCCTCTTTCTCTCTCTCATACAAGAAATGGAGAAATGGAATAAAACTTATTGTCTTTGCCTACTAGCATCTATTCATTTAGGTAACACACTATCAAGACAATCCATCTCCTAAAAGTAAGCTACAAGTGATTGGTCAAATCCTACTACTTTAAACTCCAAGTGACCAACACGAAGAATGATCATCTGAAGAAAGGAAAGATGACAAAAGCAATCAAAGCAGATCGTCTGAGTGGAACAAAGTTTATTCAAATGATGAAAGGTGCAAAGTCTGAAGAATGACAATTGAAAAGAAATTAGAAAAGAGCTCAGAATAGCTTCTTGAAGAAGTATTTCAAAGCCAAGATCACATGTTCTAACAAAAGACAATGCGAAGCAAGAAGTTGTGCTAATGCAGATACACTAATGGATAGAAGCTCAGACCTATGCTACCTACTAGCTGACAGAATACATCTTTTCGGTAAAAGGTCTCAATCAAACAGTATTATGTTATCAATGCATCTGACTCAAGTACACTATGTACCGTTTACACGCTCCAACGACTTCTTCTTCTTCTTCTTCTTCTTCTTCTTCTTCTTCTTCTTCTTCTTCTCCTCAATTTTTGTGCGCATTGTCCTCAATTTCCACGCCCTCGATATCCGCATTGTCACATCGAGTTTCGTGAGCCTTCGTTCCTTCCCTCGGGATCTGTGCCGCCGTCGCCTTGGTTTAGGTTCCCTTGATTTCTGCAACGCTGCCTTACAATCCCTCAGGATTCATGTCGATGTTTCCGCGCCGATTCTTCCCTCGGGATCCATGTCTCCTCGGCTTTCGTGCTGTGCAGAATTGACTTCATGTTGACAATAAGTAAGATGATTCATACACCTAACATTTTGAGGTTTTAGGTGAAAGATGATGTGTTCAACACACTTGTGTTTGCTGTTTACCCCAATGTGATGATGTGATGATCCCTCATAGTTCTAAACATATTTTTTGCCCTAACACCACCATGATATTAATGTTGCCAACTCAAACAGTATTGTGTCCCAATGAGAGTATTTGAAATCAACGAAAAAACATATGAATATTAAGTTGAGTAATATCTCATTTACGATCTGAATATTTGAATGAATTTTATTGTCAAAATGAACCTCATAAATATAGTAGAAATTAATCTTAAAAAAGAAGAAGAAGAAGAAGAAATTGGGTCATTTATAAGATATGAGGCAAATAAAGTAGGATATCAGTTACAAACCTTAATTGATGATAAAGCAAATAAGTAGGATATAAGTTACAAAGATAACTCTTTTATTAGATATTTATGACTCCATAATCATGATATTGTTTTGATCACAGTAATTAAATTGGGGTGATTTACAACATAAAACCATCTTATTTTTCATGTTTTTTATGTCTTTCATACAATAATTAATCCACTTAACGTTTGAAAATGTGAAGAGTTTTAAAAAAGAAAATGTGAAGTTTTTTTTATAATATGCGAAGTGATTAATATTTAAGGAAAGAAACTGAGTCTCTAATTATAGCTCAAGTGGTAAGAGCTGGGGGGGCATATGGGTAGGGGAGAAGAAGGTCTAGAGATCGATCCCGAGAGGGTGTAATTTATCTTTCCTATGTACCAAAAAGAAAGGAAAGAATCCGAATAAAAAAGATCGGTGGACATAAAAACAATATAATCCACTATTGGACACCTACATTTGTGATGGTTTTAGAACACTGAAAAATGTATAAAAGGTTAAGAATCCAAAAAGAACAAAAGCATATAATAATTGCAAAAAAAGAAAATTCATAGTGAAACGCATACAAATTAATGGACCAACAAATCTATGAAATTATATAAGAAAATCGGTAAAAAAAAGTATGGACAAAGAGGTATTTATACCTATAATTTAAGTTGTACATAAGATTGAAGGTTTAAAAGAACTGAAGAATATTGAAGGTTTAAAAAACTGAAGAATATTGAAGGTCTCTTCAAAGATTCTTAGGACCCCTATGTGAATGCATTGATTTTTATAATTAAGCTTAGTGAATAGATTAGGGAATGCAAAAGGACAATGAGATTCCTATGAAACGAACGGTCGTGATTGAATATGGGAGAATAATTTGCATTTTTTACCAAAATAATTATAGTCAAATTTTCAATGTAGTATACTCCCTCCGTCCCCTATAATAAGTCACTCTTTTTGAGTTTTTCTTGTCTCATAATATAAGTCACTTTACATTATCTATGAAGCATTAATTATATTTTTCCATGTTTACACTCATATTTAATACTCCACATTCAAAGAATTTTATGTTCCCAAAATTTTGCTTGGTTTCCAAGACCCTTATAGTTTAAAGGTAGTGAAATGTTAATATGGAGAGAGAATTTCATATGGGTGATTTTGAAAAGTGTCTTTAAAAAACTACATATTTATTGCTCTTAACAATTTTTCTTAATCCTAGAGAATTGGGTAAAAGTGACTTATAATAGGGGACGGAGGGAGTAATAAATTGTTAAATTATTATTTTACCCTCAAGGTTGCGAAAACTTCTTCTTTATTATATCTACAGAATGACCAAAATTCATTAAAAATTTAATTTAGATCTAATATTAGTTAACGGGTAAAAAATTATTTAATTAGTTAATGTATCAAAACTATTTTGTAGATAAGTTTTTGACCCGTGTCTTTTTGTGTATAGTATGAATTTTTTTAAAATTTATATTATTTTGTTATGATTATTAAAATAGAGTTTATGAATTAACAAAATAAAATTAATTTTACTTAAGTATAAGAAAATAAAAATTTGAAATTTTTTTAGTTTTGCGATAAATGCGTTTGACTTTTTTAAGAAGCGTAATATTTATATTTCTTCGTGGTTGTTTTCTAAATATTGAATGATTTAATTTAGTTTTTATATAAATATTTACAATTTTTGTTTTGTTTTGCGATGTCCTAACAAAACTTAACAACCTTCATGAGTTTTAAAATGGAAAAATCAAATGAACACTACATGCTCTCCAAAAATCATCAAATTTAAATTTATTATAAAGTTTGAAGAATTAAAAAAAAAATAAGAATAAAGAATACTTGGAACTATTCTCAGAAACTGAACCCTTGTCTCTTGTTGTTTTTTCTTCCAAAATTTCAATGGGGTGCAGAGGAAAGAAGTCCAACGCTTCTTGGTTACTACATTTAATGTTATGATATGAGATCCTCTATTGCAGCCATCATATACCATTTGGCCATTATAGAGACTTGACATGGGTACAACCTTCTCAACATGACTCCTACAACCTACAGGTAGAAGCACCACCGTGTCTGAGGTATACAATATGGGTCATAGTGGGCTGGGGGGATAACCTTTCATGGAATTCTATGTTTTTTAAACAGGATGAACAAACAAACCAAAATAACTCATTATGGTTTTCTGTGGGGGCATAAATAAAAGAAATGATAAATGAAAAGAAGAACACATGTACCACAACAAACAACATCCATTCAAGGGCTATAGCAAAATATCTAAAGAAAAATACTCCCTCCGTTCCAAAATGTAAGTTGTTTTAGAATCTGTATTATATTCCAAAATATAATTTGTTTTGCAAAAGCAATGCACTTTTTTTCTATTTCTTCCTTATATACCCTCATTTAATATTATATCTCTTAATTACTACCTTCAATTTTCACCTATCACAACTCTCACTATCCACTTAACCAATAATAACATTTCTCTCTCCTTAATATAACACAACTTTAAATAGGGGTATTTTAATCAAAAAAATTATCAATTAATGAGCTCTTAAACAATGCGCACAAGCTAAAACAACCTATATTTTGGAACGGAGGGAATAAGTAGAAGTTGTTGTCATTAAAAAGATCAACCTTATAATTTTTCAATTGAGCAAAGAGAAGTGTCTGCTTTCATTAACACCAATCTTCCTTAGGTTTTGAAATAGAACTTGGAAGATTGGACTGGTCAAAATAACTAACTTAAAAAAAAAGATTTCATTCTGATATAGAATGATTGTATCAATCCAAAATAATTAGAATAGACACATTCAAAACATGATATTCATAACTAGAACCTATGAGCTAACAGATAAAAACAAAAACTAATGAAGTGATATTAGTTTTAACAAAAAATAATTAAAAGTGTATCTTTCATCATCATCATCCTTTTTTGGCACATATTTGCTTGGTTTATAAAACTTTAAAATACTATATCATAAAATTCTAAATGAGGTAAATTTTTATAGCAACATAATGAGTTATGTTTATTATTATTATTATTATTATTATTATTATTATTATTATTATTATTATTATTATTATTATTATTATTATTATACTTTTAGTAACCATTATTCCATCTTTTAATTAAATTAAGTATACTTGAACAAATATGTTAGTTTGTGAAAGTAGTTTTTTTTTGTGGTAAACTAAATATCGATATAAATTTTATGAAAATGCATTAAAATAAATTAACATAAGTGCATCACATGATGAACTATCATGGTCGACATCTTCATCTGCAAAAGATAAAACATGACCGTGGTCGAAATTGTGTGAAGCTGCTTAGCAATTTATAAGGGGAGTTTATTAAAAATATGTTATAATTTAAATTTTCATGTTGGTGGAAAGTCAAGACAGTTGAAGAATCAATATCCTTCCGAGATCTAAAAGATGCATGGAATGTCCCCCGCCCCTTTTTAAACAATGCAATTGAGTTTCATCTTCGCTCATATCATTTTGAGTTAGACCACCTATTGAATTTTTGGATTAAAATAGTGTGGTATGGTTTTAGTCAAATGTGATATTATTTTTTTATTAATAAATATCTAGTAGCAATAATAAAAAACCTAAATTAAATTAAATGATAGATACTTACTTCTTATATCATTGACACGGTTTCTACGAACTTGTGAATTTCGGCTTTGTGCCGAGGCCTTTACATGGGAGATACATATTGTTGTGCTTTGATCTGCAACATTGTTTTGCTCAAATATTTCCATTTAAAATAATTTTTAGGGAATATATAAAAACAATTTAGATAATCAAGCACCGACACAAAATAACTGAAATTTTTTTGTTTTTTTGTTTTGTTTTGGAAACATACTATTTGAAATGTTAGGTTGTTGAATGCTTGCAGAAGTTCCTTCGCCATTGACATGGTTTCTCTGAACTGGTGAATTTCTGCTTCGTGCCAAACCCTTTACATGGGAGATTCACAATGTGTTTTGTTATGGTATACAAATATTTACATTGAAAAGATTTTTTTAGAGAATATATAAAAGCAATTTAATTAACAAAACACCGGCACAACATAAATCAAATAAAAGTTGTTCTACGATTAGAAGTGTTAGATTGTTGAAACCTCGCATAAGTTCCTTAGCTCATTTTATGTTAGAATTAGACAGTATATGAAAATGGTGGATTCATGAATGTTAAACTTGTAGAAAAAATTGGATAAAAAAAAATAAATAATTAAAAAATTGATATGTACGAAACTTATTTGTGTCGTTGGTCGAAGATCCATAATTTGATGAATTATACTTGCGATCTTCATCTTTCAGCCTCATTTAGAGGGCGATAAACAATGGTTCTTTTGCAAACCAAGTTATCTATTTTTGAGACTGAGGCATATCCAACAATCCGAAAGGGTGAGAAATTGTTTCAAAGGTTGTTTGAGTGGGAAATTGTGTGTTGAGATGAAGATTTTTTTGTTATTTATATAGTAAGCAAATGGGAATGGAGTTATAGAAGTGGAAGGGTTTTTTCTCATGGTTTTAATTATTTATTTTTGTGTCATGATTAGATACTTTGATGTAAGATTTTAAACCAATTTTGAAGGTTACAAATTTTTAAACTTCTTCTAAATTAATCTCTTAATTTATATGTAACTTCTAAATTGCATTAATATATTTATAAAAAATTTTGGGTTTATAAAAATATGTAGCATATATGGACATTTAAGACATTTTTTTTACTTTCTATGCAATAATAGAAAGCATATGAGAATATGATCGTAGAATATGAATGGTTGTTGTAACATCATTAGGTAATTTAAAGTGGGATGTTAAAGGTTTATTTTTTTTAACTTCTTATAAATTAATTTCTTAAATGTACGTAACTCCTAAATTGCCTTAATTTTTTAACTTCTCATAATTCACTATTAGGCACTTTTTTTTGGCAAATCATTATTAGGCACTTTGATAAATCAAATGCTTGTGAATCAACGGTTGAGATTCAATCCAAGAGAAATAAATTACTTTTTTACTAAAATACCCATGCCAAACTTTCATAGTTTTTGAAATTAATTGTTGAATGTCAGGTTTGCCCCCAAAATTGCACAAACTCTCCCTTTATATAGTTTATAGATAGATAGATAGATAGATAAATAGATAGATAGATAAATAAGGTATACATGTGCCTTCTCAGTCTCGTACTCATAAAGAGACTAACTAGTGGAATGTGGTGCGGTCAATTAAAATTGCTCTACCATCATATCCCACAAGTGTACATATTATCAATTATAAACTTCAAATTATCAATTAAAACATTGTGGCAACCAATATTGCAACAATGAGCACAAAATTGGTGAAGCATCTTGAGGCTGAAGCTACATTAGAAGTAGTGGAAGAAGATGCAGAGGAAGATGATGGTGATGATGATGTTGGTGATGACGATGATGATGATGACGACGATGATGATGATGTTGTTGTTGTTGATGACGATGGTGATGGTGCAGGGGAAGAAGAAAGTGCATTCCCTTTTCCTATTGTAATCTTCACCTTCATGCCTTGACCACAATGGCCTGAGGTACCACAAGTGAAGTACCTCGTACCAGGTTTGTCCAATTTGACAACATCGTTGCCACTGCTCAAGGACTTGACTGTGTTGCTAATATCACAATTCTTGTAGGCGCTCTCGCTTCCCAGTTCAACCACACTATGCAAAGAAGAGTACTTGAAAACTGCACAAAAATTATTAAAATCAAGGGTTTAATTTGCAGTCTGTGATTGCAATTGCAGCAATTATAAAGTTGCAGCTCTATTTCCAAAGCATATTCTATTGCTGGCTCGCTAGAGAAGGGGAGCTTTTAAACCGTTTAGCTCCTAGCTAAATCCTTTGGAAGGGTAATCGACCACAAGTGAAGCGAGGGGATAGTTTTGATCAGTAGCCCCAACTAAAAGGCGGAAGCACTCAAAATGGCGGGATGAGAGAAGTAATGGCAAGTAGAAGTAAAGTACCTCCAATTACAACAAACTCGAAAGCAAATTAACATGATGAAACTGGTTTTATCCTACTAGATATTACTCCCAACCAAGAGCACTGCTATTCAGTCTATCTTTGTAAAGGCCTTGGAATAGCAACTACAATTCTAGTTGAAGAGCTATACTAGCTTCCAATATTTGTAAGGGTTAAATATGTTATTAGTTCCACAATATATGGGTGAGTTACTCTAAAAAGTTTCAAAACTTTTACTCCAGAACATTAATTATATATGTGAATTTAGTTCCACCGGTTCATTTTGCGGTAGTCTTTGTGCATTTCAGCATTTGTGTACATGTTAACGGCCACAAAATAGTTTATTGCCAGTTTAAACCAGCATGAAATGCACCACCACAAAAAACTCCACCAATTTCATCAATGTTGGGATCTAAAAACTGTGAACTTTTTTAGATTGACGAAGTATAATTCATACTAAATACATATTTAACCTTTTCTATAATTTTAATAATAGCACTATAAATGCAGCTACAAGTGTAATTGTGGGTTTCCTGGTGCTTGTTGGTTAATTCGGAAAATCCAAACACCAATAAGTCCCAGGTTCGAAAGCAAAGCTACAAGTATAATTCAAAACTTTTATCAAAACATAGTGAAAGAGATTAAGGTACTTATAGATAAGAAGCATACCAAGTTGATCCCCAACCTTGAATGTTTGGCCTGAAACCCATGAATTAAAGTCTGTGGAAGGATCCCAGCCTTGGCTTCCACCAACAAGATGTTTTGCTGCCAAGGCCTCCTTTGTGATCAAGGTAACTACCAGTACCAAGAAAAATGTGTTCTTACACCCCATTGTTTTGTTATTTTCTTTCAGGCTTCTGCTTATTACTTCTTTTTTTTCTTTTGTTTGATCATTGTTATGAGTCACTCCTATTTATACACAAAGAAACACATCTTGTGTCTCAGCTTTCACTGTTACACATAATAAGCAGCTTTCACTCTTGGTGTAATGAAAAAAATAATATTCAATTGTGAGTTCATTGCAAAGTGACTTCTTAATTAGTAAATATAACAAATGCCTAGTCCGGATTGGCTCCACATAGCTTGGCAATATGTTTGATTTCAGGGCAAAGCAATGGTGCAATGGAAGTATGTATCCGTTTTCAGTTTTTTTTTGGATTGGCCGCCAAGTATTCTTTTGGTGGGTACAAGTTGTTAAAGCTTGGCGTTCAAACAAAGATACAAGAATCAAATCTTCAGGGATAGCCAGTCTTGATGCTCAAAATTTAATTCAAATTCTTTGGTTATAAGATAATTTCGGTGGATTTGACTCAGAGAACACCACCACAAGCTAGGACGTGTCTGAAATTATAAATCGTTCACCAAACAGATAGGAATAAATGCATGTCGAATGAAAGGGGAAATTTTCCCCGACAATTTTTCTCATTTTTAATACGTACTACTAGATGATAACACGTGCGTCACACGAGCTGATATTAATATAATAATATTTTGAAATATGATCAAAATAAAAAGAACAAAATTCAGGTTATACAAATTTTGAATAATAGAATGAACTTGTGTAATTATAATTTGTTAGATGCACTCTTGGAATATATAGTATATGGGAAAATCTTAATAGTGAAGAATTTTTTTGATAAAACCAAGTTATTTAAGTTGTTCCTCTTGATTGCCTTACCCCTACAATTTTTTAATTCATCCTCACAAAATGATTTTTTTAATCAGACGCAAAAATAGGCAAATAAACAATGCTCAAAGCGTCCACTCAAAATTAAACAATCATTAACTGCATAAGTAGTGAGCTCCAAAGAATTTCGTGGACAATGCATTTTTAATAACTAATATTGACTACCTAATTCTTGGTAGTACTCCAGCAACAAACCAATCCAACTTACCTAGCACTCTCAATACACTGAGTGATTCACTATTCATATAGTGAAAGTTTCCTATAAAGTTAAGGTGTGTTGTTTGTCTATAAGTCACATTAGTTAGACATATGGTTAACAAAATGTTTATAAAGAGTAGAGCAATCCTAAATTCTGGAGTTAATTTTGAGTTGAGTTAGGTCTCCCTAATTCTAAAGGGTATCTGAGTCTCTATGACTTAGAGGTTTAGAGTTCGATCCTCACTCCCCTCACTTTTTAATTAAAAATTGGAATTTAAGCACATGGTAGGTGGGCCTATGCGTTTATCTACGCTTCACGTTTGAAGGACTCTTGCGTGAGTGGACGTGTTATCATATAATATAAAACTATTAATGTGATCCTTACCTAACCACTTAAAGTTTTAGGATAATTGGTTGTTTGATATAGTATGAGAGTTTATTCTTAGATCCATTTGCTATGGATGCCTCCCATATTTGTGCCACTCG
The DNA here is from genome assembly GCF_012489685.1 of Lotus japonicus. Lineage (NCBI taxonomy): Eukaryota > Viridiplantae > Streptophyta > Magnoliopsida > Fabales > Fabaceae > Lotus > Lotus japonicus. The sequence goes on along the minus strand of NC_080042.1, from coordinate 25,556,798 downwards.
TGATGTTCATTCCACCATCCTAATGTCCAACATTGGGCATGGGGATGTCTGTTAGAAGTCTCACAATAGTTAGAGATATGACCAAACAAGTATTTATTAAGGGTAGAGCAACCCTTAACTTTTTTTTTTTTTTTTAAAGCAATCCTCAACTCTTGAACTAACTTTTGGGTTGAGTTAGACTTCTCAAATTTCCCCTTCCCTTTACTATTTTCCTCTTCCTCCCACTTCTTCCCCACTAGACCTTTACTAGGAATTCAAGCTCTTGATTATGAAATTAATCGATTGAATATATTAAGCTCTTCACTTCCTTTCTTGACTCAACTTTTCCTGCATCTTCATCACGACATCACCATCAACAGTGGGCCAATTGCAAATCACTTCCACAATATCCTGAATATTAGCATCTCCAACACGGTATAAGAGATCTAAGTCTAACAGTTGTTTAGCACACTTGGAACCACGTTTTCCATATCTGTAGGTTTCACTCAGAAGAATCTGGGGGCATATAAGAATGATGCAATGGTAGAAATTACATATTAACTGGATCAATACTAGCAATTAGAACACCATAAAAATCAGGATAAATTGTGTACCTCTCTTTTGAAGATATCTTACACGTTCTTTTGATTTGCGAAAGTAAGCACACAATTGGAAGCAACAACAACAAGATCTTCCACTTGATCTCTTGTCTCTAGCAAACTACTCTTTGATGGAGCAAGCAGTTAAAGAACGTTAAGAGTCAAGTGGGGATCCTGCCCTTTATTAATAAAACATGGAAAACCTAATTTCCATCCATCATGGATATTAGGCCCATTAGGCCCTACATAGAAGTTCACACACTTATCTATTGGATTCAACCCAAATTAACTTATATTCACATGTGATTCCCAAAATAGTCTATAAGGATCACATTAACATATAGATTCACAAGAAAAAATATATCAGGTAACATTCAATTCATTTTAATAAAATAAAAAACTCAATATAAGCCCAAATTAGAATAAAATTCTAACAGCAATGCCCAAAATGAAGATAATATAGTAAAATAGACACACACACAAGAAATAAAATCAATTGAAAAAACCATGGTTATTAAAACCGGACCGGACCGGCCGGTTTGATCGGTGAGACCGGGAACCGGACCAGGAACCGGTCCAAAACAATCAAATAACCGGAGGGTAGAAAAACCGGAATCAAACCAGGAAAACCGGTCAAAACCGAGAAAACCGGTAAAAACCGGCGATTCTGGCGGTTCTCACGGTTTGAAAATAAATTGCGTTTTTTGATTTTTTTTTCATGATGCCCATAAAAAGTACAGTGGCAAAAGCCAAGAAAAAAAAAACAGAGATTGCACGTAAAGGTAAAAAGAAAAAGAGGGAGAAGGGGTTTTCATGAAAGGTGAGCTTGAATGGAGGTTGAAAGAACTGGAGGTAAGCCATAGTAACAGCCGGATGCGGAATGAATATTGAGTAGTGGTGGATTTCCTAAGCTTCAAAAGTGGTGTGCAGTGCAGCAGCTTGAGCAGTGCAGCAGTTTTGTCTGTGAGGGAAGAGAAGTAAGAATTTGGCTTATATATGAAGTACTAAAAGAGAACCCTAATTTAGATTTGGGCTTTGACAATTTAGGCCCAGACCACTCAATAATCTTTATTTGACTAATCTATATCTATATACTATAGAAAAGAAGAACTCTGTGAGACCCACTTAGATGAGTTGGCACTCCCAGGTTCACTCTTATCCACCCTCCCTCATTAGCGGACAAGTGTCAAGCTCTAAATCATTCTGACAAATTTATGGCGAGACAATTTCTCCTTAATTTTAGTTTTGTGGCCCATCATTGACAATCTATTGAATAATCATAAAAAATCTCATTAATTGTTGATTAATTTTTTTTAACTGTCCATTTATGCTGAATCAAAAGTCATCACCCATCAATGACTACTTATGGAATAGTCATTCAAAATATTATTAATTGTTGTTTAATTTTTTTTAAACTCTCCATTAATGCTATAACAAAAGTCATCACCCATCATTGACTACCTATGGAATAATCATTCAAAATCACATTAATTGATGTTTAGTATTCTTATTCATACATAAGGCTTAAAAACGAAAACTTTCTCACTTTTGTTATACGTATCTTGCTTTTTTTTATGTGATTAAAACCGATTTTGCTAACCTTTCAAAATCTACGTTTTTGAAATCAAGATTCAAATTCAAATTTTAAAATTTTGACAACCTATAAATTTAAATTTTGAATATTCTTTTTGGAACAATATTCTCCTTTCATTTTTCACATGCAAACAACATAAACCCTAATTATTTTCATCTATATAAACTCCCTTATGTAATTCTTCTCCTCTATCATTTCATCCCTTAACCATCATCTAAGAGCTTTGAAATAACTGTTGTTGTGATGACTAGGAAATTGAGAAGCAAATGTTAAAAAAGCAAAAAAAGTTCAGGTATTGCTTTTGATTCAACCAATTTCTTGCCATATCATAAGGGTATAGTTACACCTCTATGAACATTATGAAATGTTCTGCAACGTGTGTGATTTATTGAAATGATTTTGATTGGAGTGATGCTCTTTTACTTTTCCTTCTGTAATTCCATATGCCTCATCACCATGGGACTTTTATTGTGAATTGGAATTGGGAATGGTGAGCTTATATGGAAGATTCTTGAAGAGTGAATACAACATGTGAGGTTTTTGCCCTCTTCCTACTTTCTGTTAGATTTTGCTGAATTTTTTGTTTGTTTTTCCAGAGTGGCTTGGTTGAGTTTTGTTCTACAATTAAAAACCAAAGAAGAAATAGAAGGAAGGAGAGGTAAGCCTTGTGAATTTTTTGATTCACATTTATTTTGAGCAAAGCATATTGAAACATATAACTCATGAAAACATATACATCTTTAGATTTTAGGCATGAATCTTCATCTACTGACCTTGCTGCATGATTTAATGTTCAGCATGTTACAATTTGGTTATACTCTTTTTCTTTTGGTGTTCACAGATTTTGGTTGAGGATGACAATGTTGAACAGTTGCGGCTTACATAATTAGTATTAAGTGATGTAAGTTAAAATAAAATTAAATGTTATTATATATGCACATGCTATCACTATAGAATAGTTACGTATTGTGAATTTCAATTTTTACTCTAATTTCAGGATGGTTCAGATCCGTTCATGACAACTACTTTTGGATTAAAGGCTGATGCATTATCTTCTTCCAACTTAGCAAAGATTGTCGTTTTATTTTGTAATTTATTTATTTATTCGTGCATGTTGAGTTATTTACTGTTTTGCGTTTAGATTATGGTGTGACTATTATTTTTAAGTGAATGCATTTTCTTTTTTATAAAATGTAAAAAAAAAATGAGATTTGAGTTTGAAATTTTAATTGAGTACTAAATAATAGTAATTAGAACCTAATTTTCAGTCAGATTTTAAAATACTTGATACTTTTTTTTTAACAAAATAAGCAAATCAATAATAAATATTATGGGTAGATATTCAACTTTCTTATGCAAAATCAGATTTAGTTTGTGATCAGTATAAATAAGAGAAATTTGTTTATTTAATGAAAAGGAAATGAATAATCAATTTTAAAAAAATCATTTTGATTGGGATACATTTACTTTCAAGGTAAAATGAATTAAAAAAATGTCAATTCTGTTGAATAAATTTTGATTTCTCCTTTAATAATAATTAATGGGGTTTCTTTAACTTTTTATGTAATAAATATAAAAATTAGAATAATCTCATAGATTGTGGTGTGAATATTCAATTTAATATTGAAATTTGAGTTTGAAATTTGAAATTGAAAATTGGTTGTGAATAATAATACTTGCGTCAAAATTTATGGTGTGATATTAAAAAAAATGTAAACACTTAATCCTTTAGTTTTAACGAAAAAAGAAAATAAATATTGAATTTAATGAGTACATAATCAACTTTCTTAAGCAAAATCAGATTTAGTTAGTTATGAGTATAAATAAGGCAAATCCGTTTTTTAAGTAAAATGGAAATGAATAATCAATTTAAAAAAAAAACATTCTAATTGGGCGACATGGAATTTCGGAGTGGAATGATGAAAAAAAGAGTCAATTTCGTTTTAATGAGTAGATTTTGATTTTTCCTTTCATAATAATTATTGGGGTTTCTTTTACCTTTTTTAGAAAAAATTTAAATAATGGAATGATCTCATAGATTAAATTAAGGAGTGAATATTTAATTTTATTTAATTAATTTATTATTTTTAAAATTGTAAAAAATAATTTTGCGATTTGATTTTGAAATTTAAAATGGGTACTAAATAATAGTAATTTGATCCAATTTTTCACTCGGATTTTAAATTATTTTTCTTAGACACATAATACGTTTTTTATTCACCCTAAATCAGTTGTAAATTTATTCATAATAATTAATTACGTTTATTTTAATTTTTTTAAGAAATAAATATAATTTATTGAATCATCTCATAGATTAAGGAGTCAATATTCAATTTAAGTTAATGCATTTCCTTTTTTAAAAATTGTAAAAAAAAATTAAGATTTGAGTTGGAAATTTAAAATGAGCACTAAATAAAAGTAATTGAGACCAAATTTTAAAACATTTTTCTTAAATTAGTACTATATACTTATGATTAGATCACATGACAAAAAAGTTTCACGGGGAAAAACATTTTACACAAGAAATAGTTCATGTAAAAACTAATAATTTTTGCTATCTTTTCATTCTCATCCTTCCCTTATGTCTCATAGCTTTTACCACTTTTGCTAACTCTCGGGAATAATTTTTAATCTAATTTAAGTATATTTTTCATAATTTTAAAAATATTTAGGATTAAATGTATATGAAGTTTTTGTCAAATTTTGCAAGTTATTACTCATTGTGATTTTATTTGGTTGAATGCTCATTTTTCAATTTTTCATATCTTAATTCATTAATCGTGCTTAAATAATGAGATCAATATTCACCGTGCAACGCACGGGGTAAAAACGCTAGTTGTTTTTATTTTATGTAGTTACAATCGTTACCTCACTTATGTTTTACTTTTACTCCATAACAATGCTTCATGTTCCTGGGCTCTATTTTTTTTTTTCACAACTCTTAATATGACGTTTTCAAACTTTTTATCATCCAACAATGCCATTTTCCATAAAAAAAATTATACTAAGTCTTAATTTAATATCATACTACAGATATATTTAATATTTGATAGCCTTTTTTGAGACATGGAAAAATATTTTATTATTCAATATTACCAAATATATCATATATTTACATTAAAATAATATTATATAATATATAGCGGTAATACCGGTTGGACCACGGTTCAACTACAGTTGAACCAGTGAACCTTGAACCAGTGCCCTTACCGGTTTGGTCACCGGTCCGGTTTTAATAACCTTGGAAAAAACAATTGCAGAAATGAGAGGGAGAGTATATTCCAAATATACTCATATCTGATCTTGGAGATGAACTTGAATTGCGTCTACTGATGGATGGGAGAAGCATACCAGAACTTGCAGCGAGTTTGAACTACGCCCTCTGCTGTAGCTTAACCATGTTGTTGTTTTCTTCCTTCTTCTTCATCATCTTCTTACTCAATCCCTAGCTCCCTCCCTCAGCTAAAAACCCAACAAAAATACCCAGATTTGAGACAGAGGGAGAGCTAGATCGACCAAGGCATTGTGTCGTCGTAGGTGTGAAGGGAGAAGATCCGGTGGTGGCGGTGGTTGTGATGCCGTGGGTTGAAACGACGGTGTGAAGGTTGCACAGTGGTGGCAGTTCTGAATCTGTTGAGAAGAGAGAAATTGGTCATGATGGTATTACAATCATACCCTTTTAATACTAAATCAATCCTAACCACTTAATTTAATAATATTCCTAAATTGTTTCATCGAACGGTTCTAAACAAAGGACCACCTGTGGACCAAAATATAATTGGTCCACCCTAGTTGGCACCATAATTAATAACCAAGTTTTTTTTAGTAATAAGTCTCGCTTTCTTCTCTTTTATTTGAATACATATTTTACCTTGCGCATTCCAGAATGATGAGTACTAAATGCTGAGATTATCCATTTTTACTTTGCAATCCGCATTCAAGTATATCCAAGTGAATATGAAAAATCCAAGATTCATCCATACAGATATACAGGCTGATGCAAACGTCACAAACAAATCCTGAGAATAAAATCAATGAATTAAGAAGTCAAAGGAGTTCCCAATCAATAAAATCAGAAGTGTGTATCAATAATCCAGACTTCTACATAACGGAGGATGAAAAGATAAACAGTAAACAAAAAAATGAATTTTATCTTCTAGTGCAGAACCATGGACTGTAAAAATGTTCCCATCAATACTGTACAGACCCACCACCTCCATCCAGGAAGCTACTAAATACGTACTTATCTCCTCCAACTCTCCACTGGTATAGCCACTGTGTGCGCCGCCTTTCCTTCTTCTTCGGTCACACTCTTCTCTCCCATTTCCCACTCCTTTCTCCCATCTTTGATAATGACGAAGTTGTTAGCAAATGAGTTATCTATGAATTCAAGTTGTTAATCCTGATGTAGCACGAAAAGCAGTATTTTAGTAATTTTATGGCTTAATTGCACTTTTGGTCCCCCAACTTTAGTCTTCCTACGAAAATCGTCCCTAAACTTTAAAATTAGCAAAAAAATGTCTCTAACGTTTACACCCGGTTGTAAAATTGGTTTTCCGTCCAATTCCATCCAATATTTAACGAATTTTGGGATAAAAATTAATAAAAAATAAGAAAATAAAACAAAAACCTAGAAATTGATGAATGTTCATCTTCTTCAAAAAACTTTCATCATCATCTTCATATTCTTCTCTAGAAAACCCAGAAGCAAACCACAAAAAATCATCAACCCCACCCCCAAACATCAATTTCAGATCTCAAATCAACCATCAATTGAAGATGATCACAAACACTAGAACCAGTTTCTCCAAATCTGCATTTCCCTTTACTCCATTTACCCATTTCAAACCCAAAAAATTTCAGATTAAACCCAAAACACAACACAACATGACTCTTCCTTCACCATCTTCATCATCTTTTTTTTTAATCAAAAACCCATAAACAATAACATTTATCTTCATCTCCTTTTTGAAACATCACAAACCAAAATCTCATTCACAATCACACAAAACACACCTTAACATATTTGATTTTCTTCCCATTAACCACGCTATTAGCAATATAGTTCCAATATTACATCAACTCATGAGATTATCACAACACGGAAGGAAGAGATTATCAAAATAAAGAAAATAGCAACACCAGCAAATAAAAATTTCCAAATTCTCAAATTTCTCTTCGTCTGGCAAGAGGTTATACTCCTCTTATTTTTACTGATTCATACCCTTTGGTTCCGGTGCTACTTTCTCTTCTTCTCCCCGAATCTCGTGTGCAGACCATGGTAAAGATCGCAACTTTCGAAAACAATCAATGTTGAAGTTGAGATGGAAAGGGGTTGGGTTTCTGATTTCTGGTGGGAAGCAAGTTCCGAACAAAAAGATCTCTCTTATTCCCGTTCTGGTTTGCAATAGATCGAAGGATTTTGTGAGACCCAAGTTTTTAAGCTTAGAATCAATTAATGAAATTCCTATTCACGATTAGGTTCGATGTATCGTGAAGGAAAACCTGAACAAGTGTTTATCGAATGGAATGAATTTATGAAGGAGAAAGTTCAGGAAAAGGCTAAGGATAGTATTAAAATTGATAAAAGTTATAGCGCGAGTCTTTTTCGCTTACGCAAAAGGCAAGAACGTTAGTAAACAACTAATTTACTCTTAAAGCACTATAGGAACTAATTCCAAAAATCTTCAGAGATATATAAGAATTTCTCTTATTCATTTCCATGACAAGTGTTTCGACACGAAACCCTGGAATGTACGAAGGTCCGATTCCAATTCTCGGAAGTTTGCCGAAACTGAATCTCTGATAGCTCAAGAATCTTAAAATAAACTGTCGATGGAGACTTTTTCTATTCGGAGTTTCAAATTAAGATTTCACACGTGTGAACCAATTTCTTTCGATGTTTCTAATCTTTCTTCAGAATGAAGTTTTCTCATCCGACATCAATTGCAAAAAGTAGTTCTGCGGCATTTTGAAGCAACTGCGTTCAAGCCATTCTCATTTAAAATGAACCTAGAACAAGTATCGACATTTTATGAAAGGATACTTAGCTTAATTGCATAATATGACAATGTCATATTTGCTCTAACTATCTCAAATCATCCGTTGACATAGTTCTTACTATTTTTCTTTATCTATGAATCATTTTAATTTGCTCAAAGTGATCCTAATTTATATTTTATCATTTCATTAAGTTCCTCATAATTTTTGGTATAGTAATATATCATCTCTACATTTTTCTCTTAACTCTATGAGATAAATCTTCTGATGTCTAAATCAATTCGTACCAGTTTTAAAAATATCTTCTCAAAATATCTATCCATCCTTATCCCTCCCTTCATACTTATCCTCTCCTTCTCATACTCGACTCACTCTCCCTCTCTTCTAATTTTGCAATTTCATTTTCCTCTCGTTGCAGCACACACATACCTTCAACATTATTTTCTTCTTCTTTCCTATACAATACAAACCCATTCTCCATTTTCTTCATTTTCTTTGGTACTACAGCCGCTCATCATCATCATATTTCATCATCTCCTCATCACCATGCCATCTTCTTACCATCATCAATTCTTCTCCCACGAGAAGCTACCACGCACATCATGCTTCTTCTTCCCCATTTCTTTTCTATTTTCTGCAGCAAGGAACAACATCACCACGTTCCTTCCTTCGTGCAAACCACGCACACCATGTTTCTTTCTCCCACGCGAGCACATCTCCAACTCCGACGAGAACAACACCAAGACCCATGTCTGTTCTTGCTTGAGAGTCACCTCAAAACCCCAAGAAAACGCTGGTTATGACCAGCAACACGAAGATGGACAGCCACTGAAGCCGTTGGAGCAAGCACCGACGAGATCTGGGGGTTTTCCGGCGAGCTTAAGGCCGCAAGCACCACCTCACCATCACGCGAGTTTCTCCCCTTTTTGTGCAGCCACCACTGCCGCTCCGGACAGCCACCAACCACCATCGCAGAGAGCTCCAGCTAGCCACAACCATGAGCTCAACGACCACGAAAAAAAAACGTGAGCAAAAACAGAAGAGAAAGCAACGTGAAAACAGAGTTGAAACGCCAAGCCGGCATCGCCGGCGTCAACAACTTTTCTCTTTGATTCCGGTGTCCTCGGGCCTCCGTTCACAGCGAGGTTAGTCCCATTGGAACCCTTGCGACCACCACAACAAAACCCATGTTCCGGATCGTCATTCCGTCGCCGTCGACCGTCGCCGCTGCCGCCTTCGGGAGCTTTATCCGGTCAACTCCGGCGACCAATGTAAAAATGGAGTGTACTGCAACGATCCATGTCGCGAGGAGAGTAAATCCCTATTTTCAATTTCATATTTGGGTTATTTCATTCGACGATCCCGACGACCACCGTCGACCTTCGGCTGAACTTTCTGGGCAAACTGTCGATTCTTTGGTGAAACGGCGTTGAGCTTCTGGCCGCGAAAGGATGAAGGAACACCCTTCCTTTGTGTCTCCGGCGACAGTTCCTCCGTCAACCTCGTGAGCCGCAACTTTTTCTGACGACTCTTCGCCGACAAGTTTCTAAAACTTGGTTTTCGTAAGCCTTCAACTATTGTATGTGTTTTAGCCTCGAGTAAGCAAGTTTTAAAGAAAAATAAATATTTTCATTGTTATTGTGAAAATTGAAGTTTAACTGTTGATTAGGGAGGAGTTGCGATTTGCTTTACAAAATGGTTTTAATTTCAAAAAGAGATAAATACTCTACTAATTGATGTAGCTGTGTTCTGAGGAAGAATCGTTTAACATTCGTTCGTTTCGAGTCAATTGTCTGAAGTCATATCTCTAGACTTGAGTAGTAAGTAGCTCGATTAGTGATTTCGTTATGTATGCTTGTGAAAGGTACGATGAACGGAAACACCTTGCATCGAAGCTACACAATGGAAGGAATCGAGCCGACGCAGGCAAACAAAGATGTAATCGGATCGGAGTTGCACCTTAGTACGGAAATTGGCAAAGGTGAGGGCAACTTACCTTGCTAGCTAATGTTTTAGGCGTCGATCAATTCGACTTAATTTATTGTTTATGCACTTGATTGTTGATTGACTGGGAAATGTTTTCTGGAGGCTTCGGCCGAGTAAACTAATTGAGACGTGTGTCTCCGTTTTCTGAGGCTTCGGCTGACATTGTCAATTGGGATTTACTTATCGTTTTGATTGTTGTTGATTGATTCACATGCTATGTGCTATATGGTTAATCATAGGATGTGTTGATATATGTGTTTATGATTTGACTGTTGTTAGGTTTGAATATTGAACTGAGCTATATGTCATTATTTATGTTGAGTTTACAATGTCTTGCATATGCTCTATTGAATTGTACTGACTTGAGATAGTACATGATTATATGACTTCGGAGTGTGGGAAAACGTGATGTTATGCATTGCTAATGACGAGATTTGGGAAATGTTAGGCAGGCTCTAACCTAAGGTCTAAGCCATTGCCATTTTAGGATCGAGACCTTCTCGGGAATTATTTGGGTTTATTGGGATCTTTCGACTTATAGAGTTTTGAAACAAACGAAACCAGAACTTGATTTGTGAATGAAATTCATAATACACTAATCAAAGATAGAACACTTTTAAATAATGATGATAACCTCTTGGAAAAGACTTAGGATGTGAAAATGGTTTGGAAAACGGGAAGGGTCGACAATCTAAGTGTGAGGAAAACCTTGAGTGCGATAGCACCTTTTGCTCATTTAGCGGTTTATCTAGCCATCCAAAGGATGAGCCAGGGATGATTGGAAAGTCCCCAAGTGCGAGTGCACCATCTTTGCTCATTGAGCAGCCTTTCGGCCATCGAGCTGATGAGCTTGAGTAAATTGAAAAGTCACTGAGTGCGAGCAGCATTCCCCTTGTTCGTTGAACAACTCATTTGGCCATCGAGCTGGTGAGCCAAAGTAACTTGAAAAGTCACTAAGTGCCAGATGCATTCTTTTGCTCGTTGAGCAGTTTGGTTGGCCATCGAGGCGGTGAGCCAAAGTGACTAGGAAAGTTACCAAGTGCGACTAGCACTTCCTTGTTTACCTTAGGGTATTGTAGAGACAATGTACTCTAGCTAGACACGCGTACCTTGGTGAGGACGTTTCTTTGTTTGGCTAACCATATTGCATCCATGCATACATTTCTTGGAAAGTGTGCTGCTTTCCGAAGGACGATCTCATATCGGACTTCACAGGAGCGTGCTGCTTCACAGGAGTGTGCTGCTTCATAAAAGCGAGGTGCTTTAGCGGAGCTAGATGCTTGGCTTGTCCCATCCATCGAGATGGTGACATTTTATTCGGATCATCTTTTGAGCATGACATTGCATTGTCACGTCATGCACCTAACTATATTTGTTGTTGTGTTGAAGATCCAATTGTCATTTGTGATTTGATGTTGATAAACATCGTTATGACGTTATATATCTTGATGATTTGATGTTGATAAATATGCTATGTATATACCTTAGGGTAGGCAATACATAAGTTATATGTATATATACAACATATATATATATATACCCCCTTATTCTTCACATGTTGTTTGTATTATCTATTATATTCTGTGAGTTGACCCTCGCGCCTTGGCTTTGTGTGTATGTTTGTATTTGGGCGGTCGGCCTGCTGCCAGACGCTCAACAGCTGTTTCGTGATGCTTCGTCATTCGGGGAGGACCCGGAGCGAAATGACTACTACTGAGCCTTCGACGTGGACTCGGACTGAATGCATGACCAGATGAGGGTCGATGATGGAAGTATAGGGTATGGGTGTTTAGAGCCTACTAAGGTTGGGCGTTAGTGTCATAGCTCTGATGGTCATTTCTTATTTTGGGTTAGGGTAGGTTCCCAACTATTAGCTTTTTGTGTGATTCCCTTCCATGAGGATCACAGGGAGTTGTCGGACGTAGGAAGTCTTTCGGAGGCCGTTTTGGGCTTTCTTACTTTCTTGGAGGACTGTATTTATAAAACTTATGACTCTAGCTATGAGTCGCACTTATTTGCCTGCGGGCATTACTTTCAGTTACTTGGTGTTGCTTTCCGTCACTTGAGGACACTCGTGACAATGTTTTTAGTTACAACGAGGACTGTACTTATATCGTATATTAGTCGTTGTTAAACGCGATTGGATTGAGTCTTTATTTCGACAAGTCATTGTATTTATTTTTATTTAAACAAATCAAACAAAAATATTCACGTTTTTCCGCTTTATTTTCTTTTTGGTTACTAAAGTGACGCCACCGAAATCGGGGTGTTACAGATTTCGGTTCGCGATCTGGAAGCAAGTGGGTTCTTGTTCGCGATCTGGGCTTGGAAAAGGAGGAGAAGATCGCTAGATCTAGAGACAAGCATATTCGTTTTCTGGGGTTGAGGGTGTTGCTTCCTCTTCCTCCTTAATGGATCTGGGTTATGGCTATTTGCTGAAATTTCAATGCTTTGGGTTCCATCAATAATCTGAGTCTTTGAAAAATATTGACTTTCTAGTTAAAACTGGAAAAGATGAAGATGTCTAAGAGTTGAAGTTTTTTTTTCTTCTAGGAGGGATATTTTAATTTTTTAATTAATTTTTTGAGGAATATTCCGTTAGTTTTTGGATGGAATTAGACGGAAAACCAATTTTGTAACCGGGTGTAAACGTTAGGGACGTTTTTTGCTATTTTTAAAGTTTAGGGACGATTTTCGCAGGAAGGCTAAAGTTGGGGGGACCAAAAGTGCAATTAAGCCTAATTTTATTTATTTTTTGCTAGCATCTTATTATTTTTTGGTTACAATCTTATTTATTTTTCGGTTAAGATTTTCTCTTTTTCTATTCAAGCAATTGTAAGGGATAGTCATAAGACAATTTTTTTCATTATAAAAAAGTTTAAAGTTTTCTAATCCGGTGGATTCCAAAGTTTGTCCTTAGGGTTAACGCTTACTAATCCTTATTACGCTTCCGACTGCATCAAGTGGCATCAGAGCAGACGTTCTCCTATCTCTTTTCTTAGCTTGATCAACCAGTGACCAAAGCATACCTGGAGGGTGTTACCGCGACCCTAACTGCTATGACACAGTAGATGGCGACGTTAATGGCGATTCTAACTAACAAAACCAACAACGGGGACCAGCGAAGAGACAAGGGAAGAGAATCGTGTAGGATTCTGCATGGAGGCAACAATGGTCATGTCATAATTACGGGAAATTTAAGTTCTGAAGGAGATGAATCTGATGAAGAAGAAACAGTTGACCCAAGGAATTAGTATTATAACCATGACTACCGAGTAAAAGCTGATATTCCATTGTTCTACAAAACTATAGGAGTGGAGGAGTTTCTAGACTAGCAGATTGACGTTGACAAATTTTTCGACATCATGGGCGTCTCTGGGAACAAGCAAGTCAAGATGGTGACAATCAGGTTGAAGAGCACTACTTCTGTGTGGTGGGATAAACTTGTTATCCAAAGTAAGAGGCAGGGAAAAGGGTTAGTCAGAACATGGCGAAGAATGAAACAATTGATGATGGAGTGATTTCTACTGGAAGATTATGAGCAGATTCTTTATAAGATGTGTATCGACTGTGAGCAAGGAAATAAGTATGTGACGAAGTATACAAATGAGTTCCTGCATCTTTCTGAGCGTAATTGAGAGAATATGAAAATCAGAAGGTGGCTCGATACATCAGTGGCTTAAAGGGTTTGTTGCAAGAGAAGATGGGTTTGCAAACTGTGTGAACCGTGGCTGAAGCATCGAGTCTAGCTTTGATGGTTGAATTGATGTAGAAATCCCCTCAAAATTTCTCATCTTTTTAAGATACCTCCCCATAACAACATTGAGTCAGAAGGCGATAAAGAAAAGAGCTTAACAATCAGGGATCCCAATCCTAGAAACAAAGGAGTTAGCAATTCTAACAGTTTGCAACAGAGACACCCAACCTGAAACCAACTAACCCTTATATGAAACCGACCGGTGATAATTGTGGTGGGCAAGGTCATCAATCCATTGTTTTTCCTTGCAGGAGAACTGCCGCCATTCTGAAAGAGGAAACAGAGGAGGAAGAGGAGAACAATGAGTATGAGGGAGTTGAGTTTGCTGAAGAGGAATGTGACGATAGAGTAAACTTTGTGCTCGAGAGGATCTTGCTATCATCCAAAGAAGAAGGTCAAAGGAAGAATCTATTCTGAACACATTGTTCTGTTCAAAACAAGGTGTGTAACTTGATCGTGGGCAATGACAGCTCAGAGGATCTGGTTTCCCAAAGCTGGTAGTGTACTTGAAGCTGATAATAGAGCCTCATGAGAAACCATACACCTTAGGGTGCGTGTGTAAAGGGCCATAGGTGAAACTTACACGAACTTGCAAGGTACCTATTTTCATTCAGAAGCACTATAAAGAGGAGGCATTGTGTGACGTTCTAGGTATGGATGTATCTCATGGACTGGGCGAGCCCCTAGGGGGCCTACTCCCAGGGGTTACCCGCCAAGTGGCGGTCTCCAAGCCTGGAGATTGGGCCTCCGAGCGAGGACCAACCGACCCAACAGAGGTAATTAAGCATACTAGGCCTAGCTCCCATACTATAAATAGGGAGCGGTTAACATTTGTAAGGGACTCTTGGCTCATTCGCTAAATAACACATGAAATTCAGTTACACACTCTCTCTCTCTAAGTGCAATCTCTCTACATCTCTCTACTCTAGGGACTATACCCTCTCTCAATGTTCATGGCAAGAACATTTGGCACCGTCTGTGGGGAACCGTAAACTTTCTACTCCCGGATCACGTGGATTGATTGCACAGTTGAACAAGTGGAAAAGGTTGTGGTCACTATTGGATTTCTTAATTTTGAGGAAATTTCTTGATTCTCGGCGTTCTTATAGCAATCTCCGATGGAAGCTCGCGGTCAAAGACGACGTGTTCAGTCAGAACCAGAGCAGCGCAGGGAGGTGTGGCGAGAGCAACCGGCTCCACCGCCTCCTCCACCTTCCCCGACTCCACCGCCGTAGTTGACAGTTACTCAGAGGAACTGGCGATGAATGATGCGCAGCGTTGATAATATCCAGCAACTGAATGATTATCTCTTGGAGCAACAAGATGAAGGCGCTCACAAGGCGGATGCGGTTGCCGAATTTGAGACTTTCTCGGCGAAAGCGCGGGAAGTTGCTATGCAGGACAATATGAAGAACCTAGTGTTGGAATCTTACAGCGGCAGAACTGATCTGAAAGATTGTAGCGCCCTAATTTCTCAACTGAGGAATCACATTAAGTAACCTAACAAAGTCTAAGGACTATTCTGCAATCCCTAAAATCCAAGGGTAATTTTTTTTGAAAATGACTAAATACCATAGGGTTGGAAACACATAATAACTTTATTTAAATAACCTGTTTCCCGATATCAAGTAATAATAGTTTACAATACCATAAGTAAGGTTCAGAATAAACATGCGCACTTTAACAGTGGCGGAAGCAAGGCTTTAATAACAGAGTTCTCATATAGAAAAGGAGACTCAAACATATTCCACAAGAAGAGAAGCAAAGCTGCTTTTTACACCTCTACTCCACCGCCTACAACTCGATCTCCAACTCGAGCAGCTAAGCTTCGGCTGAAGGATCTCCATCGCCTAATAGCGTTAAGCGCCCAAACAACAAATAACAAATAGAAAGGGTTAACTCCATGCAATTACCACGTAAAAAGGGGAAAACATGCTATTAAAATTTAAGAGCATAACATAGCACATAAGCTAGTAACTTAATTCCAGATAGATGACGACATATATCCAACAACATAAAAACAATTCAGGTATTAACAACTTAACAACATATATCAAACTCAGATAACAATAACCTCAACAAGTCAGATCAAATGTCGACAACGTAGATCAACTGTTAGTGCTTTATGATGCAACTATATGTTGCTAACAAAATGGATCGATCAATATCGTCTCTCAAGACGGGACAATGATAGGACACACCTCCTCATCGCCACTTATAGCGCCATACATGATGGGACAATCATAGGACACACCTCCTGATGCCACTTAACATCACACAAGACGGGACAATCATAGGACACACGTCCTGATCGCCACTCAGCGTCTCACAAGACGGGACAATGATAGGACACACCTCCTCATCGCCACTTATAGTTAAGCCCTATATGCCAAGTCAGACAACCACAAAGCCCAACCAAGGACCAATCCAAAGTAACCACATGTTCTATCCACTAGGAAGCAGTAATGACAGAAACCAGTAAACGGCCGAAGCCTCTCAGAAAACGGAGACACACGTCTCAATAAGTTCACTCAGCCGAAGCCTTCAGAAAACATTTGGCACAAGCCTCAGAAACAGTCAATATAAGCAAGCATACAACATTGCAAGCATAATAATCATAATCCAATGCCAATCAATTTAAACATCTTCATCTCAAACACAGGCAATGCGATAAAAGCAGGCAAGACTCAAAGACGCGCTAAAACTAAGTTACCCTTACCTTCGTGAGTAGAAGTTGTGCATGGAAGTTGCGAACCTAGAACAAGGAAACACAATCATCAACACAAGCCTCACTAGGAGCAACACGATCTAATAATACTAATCGAAATCGTAAAGAAAGCTTTTAACGCTTCAGAGTTCACATTTGGGCACGAATGGACAACGGAGACTTCGTTCGCTAAAACGAGCATAACTCGAGCTACAGAACTCGGAATGACATGAAACCGGAGCCAAAATTTTGAAAATCGAAAGAGCTACGCTATAGCTCAGGTCATAGAGACCCAAAAATTATTTTTGGACGCGGTACCCTATTAAACAGGTTTCGGCCACTCTCAAAAATAGGGTTTCCGAACTTTTTCTTCGATTTAAATCAATTCCTAGGTATTCTTAGGCGATATCTAGGCCAGGGAAACTCTCAGAAAATTTATCGGATCGAAAACTAGAACAGGGGTATTTTGGTCAAGATTTTTAGCTCGGAAACTCAAAATCAGAATTTCGAAAAATAAATTGGATGAGGTCGATACCAACGACGATTATGACGACTAATCCTACTGACGCTAAGCTCAGTCGAGAGTTTTTGACTCAAAAAGCGGAACCTCAGCATAAAATGGGTATTTTAGCAGAATTGAAACTCGGCGGCAATTTGGCGAGATTCGGCAAAATGTAATCCGCTAAACATGCTCTTGGGCACGCAGGGAATAAGTTTAGACAGAGAAATCAAGTTATTTGGACAGTTTTACAAAAAGCTCAAAACTTTGAGCACAGAAAGAGAAAAGCGACAGAATTTACGATCAGAGGTAAGGAAAAGCATCAGTACCTCGAGGCCTACGCGTAGCAACGAACTGTGCGACGATCAGACAAGAATCGACGAAAATCAATTCTCCTCCTTCCTCCTTGAAACCCACAGCCGTGTGTGTGTGTTGGTGGTGATGTTTTTTTTTTTTTTCATTTTTCAAGCTATTTATAGAAAATGGAAAACGCGGGAAAATGAATATTTCGCGATTCTGATTTTTCCTGCACATTCCTCCGTGAATTCTAAGATAGGTTCTGGCGACAGAATTTCAGAACTCAAAACAGGTTTCTCAGAATTAAAGCAAACGATCCAAAGTCGGTGTAAATCCATTTTACCCGAAAAACTACTTTTTGCAGTTGATGTCGGATGAGAAAACTTCTTTCTGAAGAAAGATTAGAAACATCGAAAGAAATGGGTGTATGCGTGTGGAATCTTCGTTTGAAGCTCCGAATAGAAAAAGTCTTCATCAACAGTTTACTTTAAGGTTCTTGAGCTAACAGGAACTCGGTTTCGGCAAACTTCTGAGAATCGAAATCGATCGTTCATGTAAGACCCACATTTTTGAATTAGAATAATTAATTAATTTCCGACTCACGCCTAAGATGTTGTGTAAGCGTGAGAGGAGCCTGAACAAATAGTTTTTCTATTCGGAGCTTCTAACGAAGTTTCCATCCGGGTAACCTCATTTCTTTTGATGTTTGGGATCTCTTTCCAGAAGGAAGTTTCTTCATTCGACGTCATTTGCAAAAAGTAGTTCTGCGGCATATTTTGAAGCAGATCGTGTTCAAGCAATTTTCTCACTTAAATGAAATTCCGAAGCAAGTATCGACCTTTTATAAAGGGATACTTAGCTTAGTTGTATAATATGATAACATCATATTTATTCTAATTGTCTCACAATTATTCTTTAGTTCAGTTTTGATTCATTTCTTGGTTCATGGATCATTTTAATTTGTTCAAAGTGATCCTAATTTATATCTTATTATTTCATAAAGTTCCTCATAATTTTTAAGATAATAATATATCACATTTATATTTTTCTCTTAACTCTATGAGTTAAATTCGTCAGTGTCTAAACCAATCCGTACCGCATTACAAAATATCTTCTCAAAATATCTTTACAAAATATCTAAGGGAAATATCTAATCCACCAATCCTTATCCCGACCCTCGACAACTCTTCTCTTCACTCCCATCTTCTTCATTTTCTTTTCTCCCCAGCAAACCTTCCTTTCTTCCTTCCCTCCCATAGCTGCACCATTTCCTTCTTCTTTTCTTCATGAAACACTAACATCATCACCGTTTCTTCTCCTTTTTCTCCATTAACTAAACAGCACCACGAGCCTCCCTTGCTGCCAAGAAGCAACACCTTCGTGTGCCTTCCTCTGTTTCCTCTATTTCGAACAGCCAGGGCCACCTTTCCTTCCACCGAGAGCAACCGCCACCACCTTGTGTCTCCATCAATGCGAGAACCAGCCTCATTCTTCTTCTTCATGATGACAGCACCCATACAACCTTGATCTCTTCACGTTGCAGCACCACAAATCACCAACATCATCATGCTTTCCTCTCCCTCTTGCAGCCGCTGATCACACCATCACCATCACCATGGTTTTCTCCTTATATGGCCAGCAAAGAATCACCACCGCTAGCCATAGCACCACCAACACCATGCCATGCTCCAATTTCTTCTTCACCAAGATCACCATGTATGAACTCCCTAGTCCCTCATTTCACCTTCATTACATTTATATTTCTGGTATTCAATTGTTTTTCCCCTGTTTATGTTGTATCATGGAGATGTGATAAGGCTTGCCTTTTGGTTTTCTTGATGGCTTATGGACCTAATTCATTCGTCTTAGGCTAAGTGGATACATGTAGTTAGACAAATAAATTGATGATGTGGGTTTTTCATGTTGCGGATTGCTTTTCTATTGATCTGTTGAATACTTGTATCAAAATTGGAGTGGCTATCAAAATGTATATTTATAAACTAGGAGTAGGTTTCTATTAATATAAATGTTGTGTGGAAAAGTTGAAATTTTACAAAAAAATTGGACTTTGATTATGTTAGAGTCATATTCATGCTTAGGGTCTTTGCATTAGTTGTTTATATATGCTTTAATTTGAGCTATGTAAAACCAATTTCAGAAAAATCATAACATTGAAATTTTAGGGTTCCAAATTGGGGCTTTTTATTCTAGCGCCTTGGGGAGAGTATAAGCATGCGGTAATCAATTCTTATGCCTTAATAATGATGCATGATGCCTAGGAATTAGCTTGTATTAAAAGAAAACATCAATCTTGGATTATCCATTTTTGGCCGAGAGCTAGCATGTGTATTGGGGGAGAAAAACCTTTTCTTGAAACTCTAGTAATGATGCATGATGTTTAGGGTGATTTCGGGGGAAATTTTGGGTAGAGTTTTGTGGATGAATGGTTGAGCATGCTAAATGTTACTTTTCCTTTAAGTAATTAAGTATCATGTCTTATGTGAGAAGCAATGGAAATGTGGAATATGTTTTGTGTTATTTCAAACATGCTTAGTGCTACTTGTTTCTTAAGTAAGTGCATTTTATGGCATACATGAATGCATGGTGAGAAATTTAGATTCAACTATAAGCATGGTGATTTAAAAATGAGCTGAAGCTTTGGGAAAAATTATAGAGACCTGTTCAGGTTTGAAGCATGATCAAGTTGCATGAATTTTATATTAATGAGAAAGGAAACGGGACTTTGCTGTTTTAATTGATGCTGTTTCTGTTCTGTTTCAAGTGCTGCTGCTGCTGTTCTGATTTTGTTGTTGCTGTCATTGTTTCTGTTTTTGCTGTAATTGCTGCTGCTGTTCTGTTTTTATTGTTGCTGTCACTGTTTCTGTTTTTGTTGTAATTGCTGTTGCTGACCTACTGTAATTACTGTTATTGTTGCTGTTTTGCTGTAACTGTTGTCGCTGTTTTGCTGTTGCTACTTATTGTTGTTGTTACCATGTTTCGGTGATGGCATGCGTAAAAATGAATATGAAATTGTATGCTAAAAAGGGGGCTTGAGGCCGTGAGTTTAAAGTAGAAAATGGGTAGAGAAAATGTCCAAATGCACTAGGAGCATGATTAGGATAATCAATTATGGTTGTTGACAAGTTTCATGCTTTTTAATTTAAGTTAGAACACTAATTGCGTACTTGCTACTTGCTTACTTGAAACTTGAGTTTTGGTCAATTTCACTCATTCGGGGTAATCCTCTTATTCGTGCCTAAGTGTTGCATTCCTAAAGCTTAGAAAGCTTTTCCGGTTTTGGTAGTCGTTTTAAGTCGAGTTGTTACTTAGTGATTAAGTAATCGTACTTTTGTTTAAGGTTTGAGACGTGCAAGCTTGGGACTGGAGGAAATTTGAACGTTTGAGGAAAGGCGAAGGAGAAAGAAATATTGGCTAAGGTAAGGGCAACTCTCCTAGCTATTAGCTATATGCTTAGGTGTCGAAGAATCGGCAATTGTTAAATGATATTGATATGTGAGCCTTATGCTTCTGTTGACTGCTGAGGCTTCGGCCGTTTACTGAGATTTCAGTCTTATTTCTTTTAATGGATAGACATTTGCTATTTCTTGAATTAGGTATGTGCATAAACATGAAGTTATGCCAAAACAACATAAACATTTACTGAGATTATATCGATTGTAAATGCGGAGTGTTATAAGAATTAGCAAGTAGGATCCGACGGAAGGTCTGAGCTACTGCTGACGTGATGGATCGAGGCTTTCTCAGGAAAGAGAACTTGGGGATGATATTGATGTTTTGACTTGTTAGATTTTGAAACAAATGAATGCATAAGACTTGATTTGAGAATAAATTCCATAATGAATTAACTCAAAATAGAACACTTTGAATAATAAAGATAACCCATTTTGAGGATATGAAATGAGTTCGAAAATGGGAATGGTCAAAGATTCGAGGTTCGAGGAAAGATAATGATTTGAGTTGTGAACATCATGAAGAGGAACCGCCATTAAGTGCAAGTGCTACTCCTTGTGTGAAGTGATTGGTCAAATGACCGACGTTTACCTTAGGGAAAAACGATAGTGACATGAACCATAGCTAGACACGTATCCGGGTGAGGACGAATCGTGGTTTGCTAGCTCTTGCATACCTGCATGACTTGATTAAGGGGCTTGTCCTTAATCCTATTAATTATTCTTTGATTAAGAGGTTTGTCCTTAATCATATTATTTATCCATCGATTAGAGAGGATGGACCTTAATCGTATTGTTTACCCCTGGATTAAAGTGGCTGGACCTTAATCCTATTAATTACTCTTGATTAAGGGGTATGACCTTAATCATATTATTCGTTATTGGATTAAAGAGGATGGACCTTAATCCTATTATTTGCTTATGGATTAAAGATGATGGACCTTAATCCTATTATTTGCTTATGGATTAAAGAGGATAGACCTTAATCCTATTAATTGCTTGTGGATTAAAGTGGCTGGACCTTAATCCTATTTTTGCTATTTGATTAAAGTGGTTGGACCTTAATCATATTATTTGTCCTTGAATTCAAGTGGCTGGACCTTAATCCTATTATGTGTTAGTTGATTTAGAGGATTGACCTTAGTCATACTATTTGTTATTTGCTTAAGAGGTTAGACCTTAACTCCTATTACTTGGATCGATTAAGGGGCTAGTCCTTGATCCTGTTATCTATTTGTTGATTAGAGAGTATAGAGCTCATCGTGCTAGATGATTGACCGCTGAGTCGTGCGTTTCCATTGGTGAGACGTGATGCTGCCCTGGCAAGGAAATGAAGATCCATCTATGCGTAGACGGCGAGTGATGGATTGATGACTTGACGTTCAAAGGATAGAGATTGACTTATGTTGTGTCTAATTATTATTCACACGCTACTTAACTATGCTAAATCAAGCTAGGACTTATATTACATTACTCTAGGAAGTTGACCCTTTCTGCCTTGTTTGCTTTGTTTGTGTTTGGGCGGTCGGCAAACTGCCAGGCCCTAACAGGTGTGTCTCTGAGGAGCTGCTGATTGCTGCAAGAAGGTGATTCGACTGATTGACGATGAGACTTCCTTGGAGTGAGTGAACCAACCGAAGACTTGTGGAAGTAATAGTTAGATGTAAGGCTAGAGTCTTGGGTAGAGAAGCTTACCGTCATTGGTTGAAGCTCGTAGGGATGATTGTATTACTTACTTTGGTCTTGGGTAGGTTCCGATGCATTACTCTTCTGCGAATCTCCAGTGAGGGGATTGTAGGAAGTATATTGGACTTAGGGTGTTATCGCATTTTGAACTTTGTTGTCAGTTAAGACATTAATTCACTGTATATTTTATACGTCTTGAACATCCGTCGTCACTCACGGGTGCTTGCCTTGTCAAGGCCGGATGTAAGGGTTTGGGTAAGAGTATACATATCAGGTTTTGGAAAGAAAGCAAACGGAATAAAATATACCCGCTTTTATTAAATCCTTGTTGGAAAATAACTCCATTTTATTTAATAGGTTACTAATTGTGACTCCCGAAAGTCGGGGTGTTACAGTTCGTACAGTCTAGGGTTCCTTGTCGAAACACTCGTCGTGGAAAGGAATAAGAGAAGTTCTTATATTCCTCTGAATACTTTTGAATATCGTTTCTACAGTGCTTTAAGAGCAAATTAGTCATTTACTAACGTTTTCGCCCTAAGGCGGAAGTGAATGAAACTCGTGCTATAACCTATAGCGACTATATAACTATTCTTAACCATTTCCTGAACTTTCTTCTTCATAACGCTAATCCAAACATTAAACACGAGTCAAGTTCCTCTCACGCTTACACATAATCCTATGCGTGAGTTGGAAATTAATTATTTATTTAATTCTAAAATCTTGGGTCTTACAAAGATCACCTTCTCTATTTCAATACAAAAATGATGATCAGTGCGGCATCGGATGCGGTCAAGTGCAGGATGTTTCCTTCAACGTTCAAACGAACGACGATGGCATGGTTAACGACCCTGTCACGGGGCTCCATCACCAATTTTCGCGATGTTTCATCAAAGTTCTTGATTAAGTTACGATTGATGATCTGTATAATGTTTGCCAGGCAGAGGGAGAAACTTTGAAGCAGTATGTGGCGCGTTTCAGCGCAGCTTCTGTAAAAGTAGAGGAATCTGAGCCACGCGCTTCCCCGCGAGCGTTCAAGAATGGACTGTTGCCATGACCATTAAACACCAAGCTAAGCAGGAAACCGGCTCGTTCCATGACCGAGGTCCGCTCCCGGGCAAGTGTGTACATTTTGGATGAAGAGGATGATACATTCAAGCATAACCGCGCGAGAGAAGAGATGGGAGCTCCAGGTTAACAACCTGAGAAGCAAAGGCGTGGTGGCGAGAAAAAAAAATTGACGGTAAAACCGACCAAGGAACAACTAGCGCCACCATGGTGGCGAGAAAACGTGGAACGACGTCGCCGCTGGGAACGTCAGGGGACTAGCTGGCGGGACAAGGCAGATGTGGTGCTCAACGCCAGCCGGGCAGACATTTTTCCGGAGCTAAAGGCTGGGCATATGATTGGTGAACCAGGGTTTCCCAAGCGCCCGCCGAGAGACCTTGATGTGACGAAGTGCGAATATCACTGTGCAGTAGGCCATGACACCAATGATTGCCACGCCTTGGGAAAGAGCATGGAGAAGTTGGTTAAGGCAGGACGCTTGAGACGTCATGACCGAGGCGATCACTGACGGCCCTCATCAGGGCGACAAGAAGACTTAGAGGTTGTCGAGTGGAAACTACAGTTATAGTCGCTAGCCAAAGACATCAACACGATAGCGGGAGGGTTCGACGACAGTGTAGACACTTGTGCGACAAGGAAGCGACATATGAGGGCGGTGAACTCCATCCAGAAGAACCCTTTTGGTTTCTCACACCCCGATATTATTATTTCAACAGAAGACTTCGCTGGGATCCGGCCTACTTGGATGACCAAATCTTGGTCCTGCTGCGAATCAACAATCTAAACGTCAGGCGTGTACTTTTGGATCAGGGCAGCTCAGCAGACATCATCTATGGGGATGCATTTGATCAGCTTGGTTTAACGGATGACGATTTGACTCCGTACACAGGAACCCTCGTGGGGTTCTCCAGCGAGCAAGTTTGGGTGCGGGGCTTCCTTGATTTTGACACGACTATCGGCGAGAATGAAAACTCCAAAGTGTTGAGGGTACGGTATCTTGTATTGCAAGTGGTGGGGTCCTACAACTTGATCATTGGCGAAACAACTTGAACAGAATGTGCTCTGTAATCTCGACAGCTCACTTGGTGGTCAAATATCTGTTGCCTAGTGGCAAGATTGGAAGAATAAGGAATGGAGAATAAGTTTGTGAAAGAAGGGAATGGTTGGAGTGATGGGAGTTGTATAGGTCCGAAAGAGAAATGGGAAGGGACGTGTGAACAGCCGCAACGGTTGGTGGGGGAACATGCCCCATGATGAGGAAAGAGAGTGGCTGCATTGAAGGGAGTAGGGGTGTACAAGGGACGGGTTGGGACGGGTTTTGGTTAACCCTAACCCGGCCCTAAATATTGATCGGGCCAATTCTTAGACCCTAACCCGCCCCTAGACCCGAAGAAACCCGACAATATGCGGGTCCAATTTATGACGGGTCTATGTAGGACGGGACCGGGTTGACCCGAGGGACAATAAATCTAAGACTATTTAATACTAATTATAAAATTTAAAGACAATAACATACTAAAAGGGTTACAAGTTAGAACTATTTTTTAGAACAAAGAGCTTGAAATGATCCAATTCTTGCATAATCTATGTCATAATCTATTGCACTTGAGAGGTTTACATTTTATTTGATCTATATGCACGTGTCACTCATTTTGTTTGATCTCTCTTCACTTGTCTCACATGTGAATTACATGATTTTCTCTTGTTAAAGCATGAAAGTGTTCATCTTTTAACCAACGTTTATTTAATTAGTAAGATAAATGTTAAACATTTTCATATCATCCACATGGTAAGATAAACTTGAGCACCATCTATCACATTTTGACCATTATAACAAATTAAAATTTTATAAAATATATATGTGGGACGGGTCGGGTGGCCCGAATGTCAACCCGAACCCGACCCGACCCGAAGCCAGATAACTCAATGATCAACCCTAACCCGACATCTTTTAATGATCGGGCCGGGTTGAACCCGACCCGAAAGGCTTGGGTCGGGACGGGTTGGCGGGTAGGGCCGGGTCTTGTACACCCCTAGAAGGGAGCGTGCGAGTGGTAGGCAGCGTGCAGTTATTGTGCGTGATTGGCTCGGGTTTCGTGACTTGATGACATGAGGTGACATTTCTAAAATGACAGTTGGGATTTCAAAGATACGCTGACTCTTCTGTTTCTGTGACGTGTGAACACACTAGGCGACCAAACTCACCACGATCGCCCCTAAAGCGTGGCGACCAAACACACCACGACTGCCGCTCGTGGACTTGTGAAAAGACTTGTGAAATTTTACTGCTTTTAAACGCCATGTTGGCGACTTAAATATCTTAGACAACATTTGTAGTTAGTCATTTTGATCCTTAAAGACATGCTTAGCCCTCATGTTTCGTGCTCGGTGTCTTGTGGTCTAGAGGACTATGCGAGCCCCTAGGGGGCCTACGCCCAGGGGTTACCCGCCAAGTGGCGGTCGCCAAGCCTGGAGATTGGGCCTCCTCCAGCGAGGCCCAACCGACCCAACAGAGGTAGTTAAGCATACTAGGCCCAACTCCCCTACTATAAATAGGGAGCGGTTACCATTTGTAAATGACTCTTGGCTCATTCGCTAAATAACACATGAAATTCAGTTACACTCTCTCTCTAACTCTCTCTCTCTAAGTGCGATCTCTCTACATCTCTCTACTGTAAGGACTATACCATCTCTAAATGTTCATGGCAAGAACATGTCATATTTACATGAGCGACCTTGGCAGTATGATATTGATATTACATACAAAGGAAGGGATAATGTGATATTGTTTACGTGGGGAACACACAAAATTACTATGGCTCCTTTTTTACACTTTGATAAGAGTCCATTAGAAAAAAAGTTAATTTTTTTTTTTGATAACTTAGAATGAAAAGGAGTTTGATGAAGATGCGAAAGAAACTAAATGTATATGTCTAGTAGTGATTAAAGAACTTATGAGCGTTGTAAAGAGGAATCAACAATTCCATAA
Source organism: Lotus japonicus (assembly GCF_012489685.1). Classification (NCBI taxonomy): domain Eukaryota; kingdom Viridiplantae; phylum Streptophyta; class Magnoliopsida; order Fabales; family Fabaceae; genus Lotus; species Lotus japonicus. The sequence continues at coordinate 25,530,170 of NC_080042.1, read as the reverse complement.
GAGGTACTAGAGATTCTAGAGGACTTTAAAGAGCTGATTGCAGATGAACTACCCAGCGAGTTGCCTCCAATGAAAATATTCAGCACCACATTGATCTGATTCCGGGGTCTAGCTTGCCAAAGCTTCCTCATTACATGATGATCCCTAAAGAGAATGAAATCCTAAAGGAGTAGATTGAAGACTTGTAGAAGAAAGGATTCATTCATGAGAGCATGAGCCCATGTGCTGGACCAGTCCTCCTTGTCCCTAAGAAAGGATGTAAGTGGTGAATGTGTTTTGACAGTAGAGCCATCAATACGATATGCTTGATGAATTAGCAGGTTCTAAGGTGTTTTCAATGAAAAAATTGAAAAGTGGCTATCCTTAGATCAGATTCAGGCCTAAAGATGAGTGGAAGATAGCTTTCAAGAGCAAGGATGGATTGTATAATTGGTTGGTGATGCCTTTCGAGTTATCAAACGCCCTCAACACCTTCATGAGGTTGATGAATCAAGTTTTGTGTCCATTTATTGGTTCTTTTGAGGTTGTTTAATTTGATGATATCTAGCTAGATTTGGCGAAGGATTTCATGTTGGGTTTTCCTCGTGCACAGCGAGGCGTGGATTCTGTGTTTGTTATTGTAGAAAGATTCTTCAATATGACGCACTTCATTGCCTGTAAGGAGTCTGCTGACACATCCAATACTACCAGACTGCTTTTCAGGGAGGTTGTGCGTGTTCACATGGTTTCTAAGTCGATTAATTTAGATAGTGACACCAAATTTCTCAGTCATTTCTGGATTACTCTTTGGAGGTTATTTGGAACAACGCTAAACTGAAGTTCTACGACACATCCATAGACTTATGGACAAACTGAGGTAACCAATAGAACTTTGGGAAATATGATTCAGAGTGTCAGTGGGGACAAACCAAAGCAGTGGGATCTAGCTCTTCATCAAGTGGAATTCGCTTATAACAACGTTGTGCAATCAGCTACAGAAAAATCACCTTGTTGTGGTGTTAGTATTTTAGTTTCCGACCCCTATTCCAAAATTACATTAATCTATATATAGTACTTGAATCCAAAATAACTAACTAATTCTAGGGGGCTAGATTACATGGAAAGTAACTTCCTATATCTAAGCCATTCCCTCGACATGCCTTGAAGCTCCTCGAATCCTTATCTTCGAAGTCCTGACTTGATCTCCACACACCCATATTCTAGTAAATGCATGATTTTCCAAACATGGGGAAGGATGTTTCGTGAATCCTCTAGATTCTTCAGATTGTGGGTTATGGATCCTTCTCGCATAGAGTGTCGGTTTGAGCCTGAACTACACTTGCGTGCTCAAAAGCGCCTTGAACACCTTCATCTTCAATTGGTTAAATATCTCATGTAAACTTCATTTCAGGAATTAACCTCTACACTTCACATCCCCATCGTCTAATGACAACAAGACATACCAGAAGATGCCAACAAAGCATAGCTTAAAGACGTTCAAGGCAGACTACACAAGCAAAGAAAGTTAAATCAACTAGATCGTCTGAACAAGCAAAAAGAAGACATATCAAGATAGAAGACAGTTGAACAAAGACAAGAAAGGTCAAAGTTGCAAAGACGACTCAAGCAAATAAGAAGCCAAATCTGCAAAGTTGTCTAATGAAGAGAAGAATGCTTGAAGAAAGAAGGAGAGTCAAAGCTTCAGAACCAGAAGTATGCTAGATATATTCAAGCTGACAAATCGTTTGAGAAGCATATGACTAATTAAGATCTACATCGTCTATCTCAAAGGAAGAAGTAATGTCTAAACAAAGAGTGGCACTTTCAAATTGAAAGCTCTCTGACATTGTTGAAAGATAAAGTCAAGTGCAATAGATCACGTGATATCTCAGAAAGCACTTTTGACAAGGAAACAAGTACAACGTTGTCACCATCAGAGTTTCCTCTATCTCTCACCAAAGGACTAGATCACAGTTGCTGATGCTACCAACCAACTTACAAGATACATTTTTTAGCAATTGGGTTCAACAAAGGATACAATGCATTTTGATGCACTTGACTAGAAGATCGTTTGATCCAACGACTAGTACTCAAGAGGTTCTACATGCTCCAAAGGCTCTCAACATATCCAAGAAGCTCTTGCAGTATAAAAGGAGAACATGAAGATTTTCTAAAGACAAGAAACTGAGCTATAACTTTCATCCAAGTCGAAAATATTCTTCAACCAAGAAAGAAGCAACCTCAAAGAAAAGCTTAAGAGTCAAACCCTTAGCCATCGGCTACTTCAGAGAGAGATATCCTTAAGAGTCAAATCTTCATATCCAACTATCTTTAGATCAAGAACACAAAGTATACACCCAGAGTCAAATCCTCAAACACTTTGTAGTTCCAAAGCTTTGTAATTTACACAATTCCTCTTGTGAGAAGAGAATCGTGTAGAGCCAAGCGATCTTGAAAAAGATCTTAGGAGAAGTTCTGAAAAATACTTGTTGAGGAAGGAGTCTTTTTTAATACTCGTTAGGAGAAGTCATGTAGAATAGAAGTCCTCTAGAATACTTGTTGGGAGAAGTAATGTCAAATACTTGTTGTAGGAGAAGTCCTTGATACTTGTTAGTGGAAGTCTTGGTTATGCCAAAGACTGGATGTAGCCCCATCATTTGTGGGTGAACCAGGATATATTCTTGTGTGCTTATCGTCTACTCTTTCTCTTTTTTATATCTGTTGCACTAAACGATTGCGAAAACTTTTTTCATAAACTTATAATCGTTTGGAAAAACTCTGATTTTAACTGAACACAATTCAAATCCGCCTTTCTTGTGATACTTTTCCGATATCAAAACTGAGGTAACCAATAGAAATTTGGCAAATATGATTCAGAGTGTCCGCGGGGACAAACCGAAGCAGTGTGATCTAGCACTTCCTCAGGTGGAATTCTCTTATAACAACGTTGTGCACTCAGCTACAGGTTAATACCTTGTTGTAGTGTTAGTATTTTAGTTTCCGACCCCTATTCAAGAATTACATTAATCTATTTATAATACTTGAATTGAAAATAACTAATTGATCCTAGGGGGCTAGATTACATGGAAAGTAACTGCGTAGATCTAAGCCATTCCCTCGACGTGCCTTGAAGCTCCTCGAATCCTTATCTTCGAAGTCCTGACTTGATCTCCACACACCCATGTTCTTGTAAATGCATGATTTTGTGAACGCGGGGAAGGATGTTTCGTGAAACCTCTAGATTCTTTAGATTGTGGGTTATGGATCCCTCTCTTTTAAAGTGTGGGTTCGAGCCTGAACTACAGTTGCGCGCTCGAAAGCGCCTTGAACACCTTCATCTTCGAAAAATTGTAGTGCCAAGCATAAATCCTTCTTCGAAGACTATTCTCTCGAAGCCTTATTAGAAAATCACATAGGAGTGGGGAACTCCTCAGGGTTTCCCTATGGCTTTCAAAACTTCTCAGAACTGGAGTGTTCCGAAAATCCCCTTGTGCTTCAGACCTAGTCATACTTTTGCTCGAACTTACCCCTTCAAAGCCCTTAGTTGTTCTTGAGGACTTAGTTCCTCCCCCTACAATCATAAGGTATCCCTTAATTCGAAGTTCAAGTGTCAACAAAACCCTAGAGGACAGGTTTTCATCTAAATTAGTTGGAGCAAGGCGAGCACAAATGGAAGGAGAGAAAGTTGATTCGCACAAGGACCACAACGAGCAAGGAGAGTGGGATCACGTCGTCTGGAACCAAAAGTCCTCATCGTCGCCGCTTAAGAAAAGAGGGTTGTGAAAACCTTAAAGGAAATTAAATACCTCATTCTTTAGCGCCATTCAATTTCTATCTAATGTTATATTTATAAATTAGGATTAAATTAGTTTTTATTATTTAGATAGTTTTGTCTTCATAAATTAAAAGAATGAAATATTTATATTTCTCATAATATAAAGTATTGTGTTATAAAAAAATTCAATATACAAAAACACCCATGCGATACACACTTTCCAGAGAAGTTAATAGTGGGGTACAATTTTCTTCTAATGACTGAGTACGTACAGGCTTATTGGTTCTTAATGGTGCTTATTTACAAGAAAAAATACCGGATAAGTTCCAATAAGTACTCAATGATTTACATCGAAATGAGTTCTAGATCATCCAATTTCAATTTGAACACAAAAGACTCGGGGGATTTGTAAGGCGTAACACCTGTAAACTTCACTAGACAACTAACAGTACAACAGCTTCACTCCTTCAATGAGCCAGCTTGGACAATAAGAAACTCCTCACGTGCTCCCCATCAAGTTTAGTGTTAAAATTGGCGTTTCAAAAATGCAATCATAGCTTTGTACACCCGGTCGTTGGCATTGCCCCCCATGATGAAGTCAGAATGAGCATACTCCTTGATGTACTGAACATTTAGCCTGTCCTTGTTATGATACTTAAGATCATTAAGTAAATTCGCGATGTCCGTAACGTCGGAGAGCGCATCTAAACCTCCATAGCTCATGAAGAGAGGGAGGTCATGGGGGATGTTGGGGAGGTTGTATTTTGGAGGGAAAAATCTTCCATAATGTTGCAAGTTTCTGCTTAGACTCTCATAGTCGTATTTTGAAAGAACCCCAGTTCTAACAGCTGCACACAAATTAAATTAGATGATGCTTCCTTCATCTGTTAGGAAAGTAAATGATTTGTGGATATTCGCATAGTGCAAACAACCACAGTAGGAGAGAAATAAATTGTATGATAGTTGATCTGATGTGATGACATAGAGATTTAGAGAAAAATGACTAATTGTTTAAACAACATCGTGCGAGGTTCCCATATATATATATATATATGTGTGTGTGTGTGTGTGTGTGTGTGTGTGTTTACCTTATAGTTTCTAACAAAAAAATTATTAGGCAGAAGTAAATCATTACTGGTTACAGAAGTAATTGAACTAGGTATCGCTTGAAGGGGAAATCTTACTCTGTGACAAATGTACCAACGTCATTGTTGATGTTGGTTGAAGTGCATCTCTCAAGAACACATCAGCAGCTGAAGAACTGATGCAGCAATTATCACCTGAATAGAACAAGCATACACAATGTGGTCAAAAAATGGCAAACTTGATACTATAAAGCTCCCACTATGTGCGAGGCCCAAAGAATGGTTAAACCCACTTTGTGGATCTAATAGGCAGTCTTATCTTGCATTTTTGCAAGAAGCTGATTCTACGGCTCGAATTTTGTGACCGTAAAGTCACATGGCAGCAACCTTACAGTTGTGCCGAGAGCTCGCCATGTAGTAAATATGTATCTAGTGCCTTATAGGAAATTGTTGAGAGTTTGGCCTAAGACTTGGACCTGAAAGTGCGGTAAACAAGTTACTGCAGTCTACCCCAGGCTGAGCACAGACATTTCCTAAAAACTCATCAGCAAGTGACCTAACCATAAACAATTGTTGAAAGAGCATCAAATTATGTATCATGGAATACCACAAAGTAATTGTTGTAAATCTTATGTTCTTACCCTCTGGGATCGAATTCTGCATTACCCATTAGGTTTAAGGCCTATAAGGCAAAACAAAACATTCCATGCATTAGCAAACTGTTTTACTAAATATTCCAGGCTTTTAAAATTACAATAATCAAGATCTAATACTAATTGGTTAGCTTATTTACCTCTCCTACAAAGGAACTGGCTGCAACAACTCCAACTAAGGTGGTCATGTGACTCAAATAGGCAATGGGACTAAGCAGTGCTGCTGATTTCAGCTGATTCACCAATTTCGCTTCAGAGAAGGCTGCCAAAGGCACCAAAGTCCCCTGACAAACATGGTATTGAAGGTTAGTATTATAAAAGTTGAGATACCCGCGGCGACACCCGCAGAGTTTGCAGCTTGTGTCGGTCAAAAACCACTACAAGTTGCAGGTGTTAAGAAAATAATTTCCCTGGTGCAATTTGTGTAGTATTCACTCTTGATTATTTATTGGTTATGAGAAAGCAACAAAATATATACTTCAAATTAAATTAACAATTTAAGTATTTGTTATACAGTACCAAAGAATGGCCGACGTAATTTATCTTTTGCCCTGTTTGGTTGGAAACATAATCAAAAATAGCAGGCAGCTCATAAGTAACCAATTCATCCCATGACCATTGCCAATAGGCCTGAACAGAACAGAAATTATGAATAAAACAAACAGCATATTGTTAAATGTTAAGGGATTTATGAAACAAAATGTAAAAAGATGAAGTAAGAAAACAAACTTGGCTAGAAGGGTCGAGGGAAGTGTGTCGGCGGCTAAATCTGGTTCCTCGGGTATTAGTAATCCACACGTCGAAGCCATTATCAGCTAGAACCATGGGCAGGTTTTGCTCTGGAGAGTTCAAAAACCATGACATTCCATCCTGCACATTCAGGTCTTGAAATTAATTGCTTGTGGTTTTGACGAATAAAAGCATAAGTCAATATATGCATTCATGTTTTGAAAAAATTGTTACAAGAGGAGTGTGAGTAACAAGTCCTACTGTGTGAATATATAATTATTCATTTTTAGGTGAAAGATGTGGGTTGTGTTGTTTTCTTTTACCATAACATGGAGATCTCACAAAATTTTCTGCATCTTGCCGGCTAAATATGTTTAGAATTTAGACATTTTAAAATTGTGGGTTGTAGTTCAAAATAGAATTTAGACATTTTAAAATTCTACCATTCTCACATAAAAATTACTGTTATGTTCTTCATCCCAACATTATTGACTTTCTTTTTGTTTCAACACAATAACATCTAAGCCGTGATTATACCATTAGAAGAATCAATCCATCTTTTTTCTTGCAGCTATCAAGGTTATTTATGAAACTGAATCTTATTTCTTCACAATGAATTTACAACTATCTTTTTAATTTGAGAAAATAAAAATTAAAGGGTCATTTGATACAAGAGAAATGGATTAATTGCTCACTTACCACCAGAATTCCATGCTGTACAATAACTGGTTCCTTCTTAGTCACATTGCCTCCGGTTTTAGCTCGACCTTCAGGAATCCTTTGCAGGCTAAGAATGTACCCATCTTCGGTTGTAACCTGAAAACGATTGCATGAAACATCTATCATAAACCATTATAAAGTATTAAGCTGTTGGATCAAAGACACAGAGAGGGATGGAACCAGAAAAAAAGTTAGGGGGCGAACTTTGAAAATATCAAGCATAAGTGCATAACAGCCATAAGTTAATTAGGAGTCAGTGAAAATTTTGAGGAATGAGGAAAATTTTAATATTATTATATTACGGAGAAAATTTCTCTTGGGGAACCTTATTAATATAATTCAGTGAAAAGAGAGTTAAAAAAAAATCAGTGAAAAGAAGTCTTGTTATTTGCGGTTTTTGAAATTTTTTTCTGTTCTTAAAAATTGAATAAAAACTTTTTTGTCATAATATTTTCATAAACTATTTTTAAAAACAGTTCTTACTTTTAGCTTTTAAAATAAAATTTTAAAACAGCTAAGAAATGTTCTCTATTTCTTTTTTAATCTTTGGTTTAAACTATTTTCTTTCGTTATCTTCTTCCAAAGCCAATTTTAAAAATTGTTTATGAAAAGCAAATTTAAATACAAAAATCCAAAACAAAAATCAAACAGGTCCTAACTTAATTTTTTCTTTTGTGTTTATTCTAAACTAACAACAAGGTGTAACAAAAAAAAAACAGTAATATCAAAAATAAAATTCTAGCTACAGGCTCCGATGAACGACATAAAATCAAATGCCACCATAACATTTTTTTTCTTGAATTAATGTCTAATTTTATCAGATGACTAATAGGATTTTTCATAAATAAAGTATAAAAATTCTAACTCATTTATTTTCAATGTAATTGAATGATAAGTTATTTAACCCAAACTTTCTAATAGGTCATTTAGACAACCTTTTTATTATAGTTCACATCTATTAGATTATGTTCAAAACTGTTGCAAATTTGCTCTTACTTCATGTTCGTGGCATTCGTAGCCATGGACAACGACCGAAGAGGCACACAAACCATGATCAGTTGAAATTTCACCGCCCAAGATTGTTTTTTTATCTTTGAATCCAATCCTTGAGGCCTGTGCTTGATGATGAGGCTCCCATGCTAAGACTAAGAGACAAATGCTCAAAGCAACAAAGTTCAACATGGGAGCCAGGTTTTTGGGTTTTGTTTGTGTAGGGAAGATCTATGCGAGATTAAGGAGAACGATTCCCCTTATATAGATCAAAGTAGAGGTCAAACAGAAAACATGGCTTAACGCACGTAAGGCACAAGAGGAAAATCTATTGAAGGTTTTTCTATCTTTCTTGAGTCTTAATCCCTTAATATTAGGAGTAAACTTGTTTTAGATAACCAGAGAACCTAATAAATTTTAGCATGTATGACTAATCTAATTTTACCAATTTAAGCATCGCAATGAAGTCAAACTAGATATAAAGTTAGTGCATTGTACTAAGATAAACTAGATATAAAGTTAGTGCACTGCACGGATTTATTTACAATTTTTTATAATGTTTGAATAAATAAATAAATATTAAAAAATATTTTTAGATTCTTAAATATAATAAAAAAATAATTGTGTAGAGACATTTTTATAATTTTTTTGGTACAACGAAGCTTTAAGGAAAAAGAAAAAGACCACAACACTATAGCATCTCAAAAATGAGGTGCCGCGATAGTCATCCGCCAAGAAAGCTCAAGCGAAGAGACCCCTGCACTTTGTCCTTTGCAAAACGGTCTGCCACTGCATAACCCTCACGAAGAGTGTGCTTCAACTCAATGCGCCAATCCTGTCTAAGAAGGCCCGGATCGAACTATTGATAGGAGCATAGACATGAAATCGATAGTCCCTGTCCTTGAGCAACGAAAGAACAGCCGTGGAATCGGTGTACATAACAACCTGCCTAAACTTCGCATGCCAAATAACACCGCTAAAAGCTTCCCCTTCAGGATTTCTGAAATGCCAATGAACTGGGTATATCCAAAGACCCACCGACCAACAGCATCACAGACTACACCACTTACCCCCGCACGACCAAGATTCCCCAAGGACGACCCATCAGTGTTCAACTCCAGCCAACCATCAAGAGGAGCAGTCTAAGACACCCATCTCACTCCCGTGAGAGTTCTCAAAGGAAGGCCACCATCAGGCAAACACTTTGACGAACGCATTGTCGTGTGTGCGTGTTAAAGTAATCCTGCAATAAAATTTGTTAGTGCAGTACAAGGTGTAATACCAAGATCGTTCTTACGAGGACTAAAGTGAATTATAAACCAAATTTAGAAACGAAAGCAAGTAAAAGGGGGGTTGATTGTTTGATTATCAAGCAGGAAAATAAAATATTGAATAATTAGATAAGAAAAACATTAGCCTTTAGGTTATAATAGTCAAGTGCAGCATACCTTCATTGATCATAAGAGATTAATTCAACTACTTATTCAAGTCTCTGAGTGGAAACTCAACTGACAATCGTGAGTTAGAATCCTAAATCATCTACCAGACAATCGCCCAGAATTTGATTTGTTCAAGTTAAGAAAGAAACATTGCCCCCTCGAAGTACAAGAAAAATCTTAAGAGACATGATCCTCAAAGCTAAAAACCAATTGATGTTAGAGATTTACGTACCTTTAAGAACAAAATTCACAATCGCTTCAACTGATTCACTCGCTTAAATACGGCAATTAGAACGTAATACGACTTCAAATTCAGACGTCATGAACCGAAAGCATATTCAAGCATGAGTAAAGATCATAAATCAACTTTGAATTAAAAGACGAATTACTATTAAGAACAAAACCTCAGGTATGCAAACACATGAAAATTAAGAACCCTAGGACTAACAGAAAAGTTTAGCAAGCAATAAGAAAATAACTAAACTAAGGATAAGAAAAGAAAAGGTAGGATCAGGTGCCTAACAAGAGTCTCAACTAGCCTATTTATACTAATAGATAAACTTTTCCATGAAGTAACAATCCATTGTTACCTAAATCTTCACAAAATCGGACCCACAAGGAGGAGTAAGCTGTTGAACACTCAAGCATTCAGGGGTCCCACAAGAAGGCTGAATATTCAACCGTGGTGGACATGAGAGTTGGAGCTCTATACTTCAGATTATTGGGCCTTCAATTGGATCCTAATTCAGAGTTCTGTATCCCCAGATATGATCATTTTAGTGCAGACTGTTCCAGACTCGTTGGATTAGTGGCAGCAACTTTGCAAGGAAATTCTGACCAAGTTAGAGGTTGATTCTCGAATTTTGCTGAACATGAAATTTGTAGGGCTTCGAGTTAGATTTTCCAACGACATATTATTCGCCGTATTCGGTCTTGGAAAATATGAGGATGAACAACGCGAACACGAACGAACACTAATAGATAGAGAACAACAACAAGTAGAAGATTATATGCTGAATCCTGAATTAGATTCACTGTCCTCGAGAGTTTTATCCGGATATTATTCTGAATGCTCCCTCAGGATTAAACAGCCTCTTCCGATAGTAAACCGGGTCACAAAACTAGCGACATCAACTTCTTAATATGCCCAAGAAGTAGAGGGGAGAGGAATGTGAGAAATGTTGCTAATATGTGTGTGTCACATACATCATGAGAAATAGGCTTAGTATTTATAGGCAAGGATTTTGTGAATTACAAGATAATGGGGAGATAATGTTGGGCGGCAAGCCTTTAATTGAAGGATGTCAGCACACTAAACAAGAGTGTTACAATCTAAGTTGGACGGTGATATTTATTGTGACCTGTGAGCACATGTAAAGTGTGTTTGAACTTTTGAAATACTAACTATTTTTCCAACAATCCCCCATATATTTCAAAAGTTCAAGGGAATAAGAAGAATAAATTTCGTGGGCAACCTCCAAGAGTGTAATTGTTTCGAATCCGGTGTCTTTTGGGCTATGAACCAGACCTAGATTAATAAGACTTGACACACAAGTGAATTGGTGGAGCAAGCTCTATGAACAAAGACATTATTATTAACATAATCATGTTAAGATTCATGACAATAGTTATTAGACTTCTTTAATTAGCAGTGAGAAATATGATCAATTCATAACAGAAATATGCTGAAAGCTCATCAACTATACAATTTTGGTGATACAATGGCAATCATGCATGAACTTACCTCAGCAATACACCCATATATTTAAAATCTTCCAATTGGGATTGATAGTCTTTCAAAAATACATAGGGTGTCTTCTCAATTTTCTCATCGGGAATCATAATTAAAGCAAACATAGAGATAAAATAGCTTCTCACCATTGCAGTCATAATATTTCTCCATGGTCTGTTTTTCTTTCCGGTTAATCCATTTTACTAAGAGGAACTACTACATGAATTATGCCTTCCTTTTCGGAAAATTCACATTAAATATATTATAATCTTATCTCCTCTATTGCACCGACTCTATAGTTTTCTTAGCTGATTGATTCTCTCCCTCGGCCTTATAGGGGAGAAACATGTTTAAAGCTGATCGATTCTTATTTCTAATAAGATAACCCAACGTATCTAAAGAAATCATCAAGCTGCCATATTTGCTCCGCAGCGGATAAAAGGCAAGGCCAAAAGCTACTTACCAGCTGACATATTACTCTTTTGGGTAAAAGGTCTTCATTAAACAGTGTCATGCATTTAATGTACCTGACAAAGGTACACTAAAGCACCATTTGATTCAACGGCTACAGTCTTCATGAAGGACAAGCATCAACGGCTATATTTACTCACACATAAGATCAAGGAATATAAAAGGAGAACTTGAAGACTTCAAAAGCCAACGATCGAAACTCAATTGAAATATTATCATCGATCCAAGCCAACAAGAAGCTAGAAACTCAAGACAAGCTTAAGAGTCAAATTCTATCGTCTGTTGCAGAGAGAGACACCTAAGAGTCAAATCCTCTCTAGAGTTAGAACACAAAGTACACCTCAGAGTCAAATCTTATTCAAACAACTTTGTAGTTCATTGTGTTAAAAAAGTCTACAATCCCTCTTGTGAGAAGATCCTATAGAGTCAAACGTTCTTGCAAAAGATCATAGGAGAAGTCCTGTAGAATACTTGTTGGGAGAATTCATGTTCAATACTTGTTAGGAGACTGATATGAATAGTCTACTTCAGGACCTTCAAAATGTTTAGAGAGAGGAAATCTAGAGAGAGGAGCTCTGGGGTGAGAAGCTCCGGGGTGAGAAGATAAGGTGGATGGCGGCAAGGCCGAGATGGAAGAAGAGGAAATGCTGGGACAGAGGAAAACCGGGCACGGTGGACACGAGACAACTCAAATCATCATCGGGTCTGGGGGAGATCGTTCACTGTGTTTGTGGATGGATTAGGACAGAGGGTGACTGAGAACCAACTTATTGGGGCCTTCTCCAAAACTGGAACGGTGGTAGAGGCAGAAATCCTACGGCGAAGGAAAGGTATGACTAGGTTCAACTTTGGTTTTGTGCAGTTCTCAACTGATGCTGAAGCCTGGCAAGCAATAAGACGTTTGAATGGAATACGTTTTGAGGGATACTACATCAAAGTGAGAAAAGCTTGGTATGACAGGCCTCCACGGAAAGGGGGGAGTTGCAGGTCAACTGTCACATATGCAATCCGTGGGAAGCTTTGGAGTCCGAAAAAAGAAGACCCTGTGAGGAATAATGCAACCAAGGATATGATAGAAGAGACCATAATGGAGAAGCATACATCATGTCTGAGTGAAAAACAGTGGGTGGCTAGATGTGCGGTGGCGAGAGTGGAGGAGGTATATGATGTAAATCTCCTTCAGGATTACTTTAGCTCTATTGGTCTCTTTAATTTTCGGCTGATACCATTGGGAGCGAAAGAGGTAGTGCTGGAGTTTGAGAGCCCAGAGGATATGGAGAGCACCATATCTGAATGCCGGGTGTTTCTGGAACACAAACTGGGGGATATACGACCTTGTAGCCTCCTTACATATGGTGCTTCCCAGTTAAACTGGATGGTGGTCTGGCAAGTTCCACTTGGAGCCTGGGGAATTGATTTTTTCCGGAAAATTGGAAATAGGCTGGGACGCTTCGTACGAGTGGATGAAGCAACGATGGCAAGGGAACGGGTGGATATGGCGAGAATTCTAGTGGAGGTTAATCACCCATTGTGGCATCCATGCACGTTGCCAATGGAGATTGATGGCCAACAACACTTGCTTCTGGTGGAGAAAGAGATATCCAAGTTTGATTATGGGTGTGTCCCTGTCATGCCTTCCACGCCAGTAAAGGTGTATCATACTCCAACACAGGAATCCGATCAAGGAGAGGAGGAACCCGAATATGAGGATCAACATGGAGGTGAGATGAGTCCAGGGAGATGGTGGAAGGATTCGCCGGTGTCTAGTGCAGAACAGGCGGAGCCCGGATCGGAGGAGAGAAACCAAAACGTATGGGGCCTGAATCAATGGTCATTAAAGAAGGAGGAGCTGTTACAAACTACAACTACGGTGATTGCTCCAGAAAACGTAACGAGCAAGCAGCTGAATTTCCAGAATGAATATGTGGAGGAAATCAAGGAGGATGCTGCGGTGTATCAGGCCTGTGACCTATTGGATGCTGGCTATACATGGGACGAGATTAGAGGAATCATGAATTTTGAAAACGTGTCTCTCAATCAATGTGCAACTCTGGCGGTCTCCAATTATGGAAAATTTCAAGGTATACGTTGGACAAATTTGGATTTAAATAATGATGGCCAACAATTTAATGCAATCAATGCCTGGCCCAATCTCAGTATGGAAAAACATATTGAATTTCATAAGGTCAACTCAATTAGTGCTAGCTGGGCAGTTAACAAGGAGGCAATTATGGTAGATACGAATAATATCTCTACACTGACTTGGGGACCGTTAAACCAGAAACACGTGGGGAGAATATCCGGGACAATTGATGATGAGAGAAAGGCTCACGTACAAGAATATCAGGAGGAGGATGCCATTAGTGTACATCAGGAGCATATCACCCAACCTCAAATTGGAACTAACGATTATTATGCAGAGATTGAGGAGAAACTCAGCGTGAAAAGGCGACGTGGAAGGCCAAAGAAAAAGGTGCTATCGGTAAAAGAATGCTTACCTAAAAATAGTAGGGGAAGACCAAGAAAGAGTGCTGGCGGCCCAGAAATAACAAGAATTCAGATTGATGCCAATCAATGGAACCTTATGCATACATTCCCTAATAGTGAGGATGGTATAATTACACGAGCTAGGAGGGCGCTGATACGTAGCAAGAACGCGGGCTTGACTTTTGAGTGTGAAGAAGAGGTGGCAGTACAAGGGCTAATCAAACAAATCAAGCAAGGCATACGACAATAGAGGATGTCGGTTGTGTGGGTTACATGGAATGTGAGGGGGTTAGGCAGAGCAGAGAAGAGAAAGGTTGTTCGTGTGGCAATAGACAAGCTGAAACCAGACATTATATTGCTACAGGAGACAAAATTGAATGCGGGAAGAGAAGAGTTACTTGGAGGGTGGTTGCGCTCCAAAAATATGGAGTCATGCAGTATCCCAGCGGTCCAGGCAGCGGGTGGTTTGATGACGTTATGGCGGAAGGAAAAATATGTGTGTGAATTGGTCACGCGACGGGAACGATATATGGTGTTCATTTTAACCATCATAGGAACTGATGAGGTTTGTGCTGTATGTAATGTTTATGGGCCTCATGATTCCATGGGAAGACAAAATATGTTCCAACAACTAGAGGCCGACTTAGAAGAGCAGAGGGGGAGAGTAGTGGTGGGGGGAGAGTAGTGGTGGGGGGAGATTTCAATGTAATCCTAAATGATGGGGAAAGGCAAGGCAGGGGATTGGATACTGTGGGGAATGAACTATTCAAAGAATTTGTCTCTAACCTGTTCTTAATAGACTTGCCTATGCAGAATGGGGATCATACATGGGGGAGTACAAGGGCTGGTGGGCTATGGAGTAGGATTGACCGTTGGCTAATTAATGAGGACGCTCTGTTAGGATTTGATGGTGTTGCACAGGTTGCTCAAGATTGGGGAGTGTCGGATCATCGGGCGGTGGTACTAAACTGGGGGACTAGAGACTTTGGTCCAAAACCATTCACATTTTACAATTACTGGTTGATGGAAGATGGATTCAAAGACATGGTGACCCAGTGGTGGAATACAAATGTGATTACAGGATGGGCTGGCTTTGTGCTGCTGCATAAGCTCCGGGGTCTGAGAAAGGAAATTAGGGAATGGAGAAAAAACCGAGGACCTTGGGGCTCTGAAAAAATAAGTATCTTGGAAACAAAAGTACATAACCTAATGGTGCGTATGGAGCATGAGGGGGTGTCGGAAAATATGAGGAAGGAAAGAATGCGAGTGATGCACGAATTGTGGGTAGAGTATAGAAAAGAGGAGAGTATGTGGCTACAAAAATCTAGACTGAACTGGCTCAAAGTTGGGGACCGCAATACACGCTACTTTCACAAGAGGTGTAAGATGAGAGCTGCTCGTAAAAATATGGAGTGCATACGGGTTGGTGAGGAGGTTTGCATGGAGCCTAGCCGAATCAAACAAGAGGTCTTCAATCACTTTCAAAACTTTTTCAAATCTGGGCCTCGAGGAAGAATTAGCTTTGCGGGAACAGATTTGTGTAGACTAACCGAGGCACAGGTAGGGGGACTGGAGGAAAACTTCTCTTATGAGGAAATTTGGACAGCAGTGGTGTCATGTGATGGGAACAAGGCTCCGGGGCCTGATGGTTTCAATTTTACGTTCTTTCGGGAGTTCTGGCCTATGGTTAGAGATGATCTAATGAAAATGTTCCAGGAATTTTATACACAAGGAAAACTGGTAAAGGGTCTGAATGCAGCTTTCATATCTCTTATCCCAAATAAGGAGGCACTGGTGGAGATCACAGAGTATCGTCCTATTAGTTTGATTGGCAGTATCTACAAATTAATATCAAAAGTCCTGGCCGCAAGACTACAGTGTGTAATGGCGTCCCTATTATCACAAAATCAATTCTCCTTCACAAAAGGACGACAAATTGCTGATTGTATTCTTATAGCGAATGAAGTGGTGGATGCCATGATGAGGGGAGGGCGGGGAGGATTTCTATTGAAACTGGACTTGGCGAAAGCATACGATAATATTGAGTGGGAATTCTTGATGAACATGTTGGAGGATATGGGCTTTGGGGAAAAATGTAGGGGGTGGATATATACTTGTGTTTCTACTGCTACACTAGCAGTACTGGTGAATGGCTCCCCTACAGACTTCTTTTCGATGGAAAAAGGGTTGCGTCAGGGTGATCCGTTATCGCCAATGCTTTTCAACATTTGTGTTCAGGGCCTATCGGTATTGTGGAATAATTTGGCTCATCGACAGGATGCGTGTGGGTTTCGAGTTGGACAAGACCTGTGTCTCAATCATCTGCAGTTTGCAGATGATACCTTGGTGTTTTGTGAAGCGGATGAAGGCCAAGTGGAGGAGGAGATGTTTGATGTTTTTTTGGGTTTTTTATGGGGATCAGGCCTGAAGCTCAATTACTCAAAATCAGTTGTTGTGGGATGCAACGTCACTGAGGATATGGTGAGAAGGCTGGTTGAAGGGTTGGGGGTGGGCATGGGGACGTTGCCATTGCCATATCTGGGCTCAGTACTGGGGGGAACCCGAGGAGAGCCAGGTTTTGGGAGCCAGTGATAGAAAGGATACGACTCGCACTTTCTGCATGGGGACCAGGCTCGATCACTTTGGCAGGGAGATTGGTTGTGTTAAAGTCGGTGGCTAGTGCCATACCAATGTATCATATGGCCCTGTACAAAGCACCGGTGGGGGTAATTAAAGCAATTGAGAAACTTATGAGGAAGTATTTGTGGGGGAGGTCAGGCGGTGGGAGAAGAATTCCGTGGGTAGCTTGGGATGATGTGTGTAAAGGGAAGGATTTGGGAGGTCTGGGAGTGGGAATCTTGAGAGTGAGGAACAAAGGTATGCTCATGAAGTGGCCTTGGAGGTTCGGGTTGGAAAGAGATGGGTTGTGGCGAAAAGTGTTGTGCCAGAAATATAACATCCCAGAAGCAAATCTATTGCTGCAGAATGTCGTGGGGCGTATAAACAATCCTTCACGTTATATTTTTGATATTTTGCAGGTACTTATGGAGGACTCTATTGAAGGGACATTCTTTCGAGATCAATGTCTTTGTGTGATAGGGAACGGTACCAGGATTCAGTTTTGGACTGATGCATGGGCCGCAACTAAACCGCTGAGGGAGATGTACCCTAGACTTTATGGAATTGCGTTGGATCCTGATATTTTGCTGTCAAATGCTGGAACATACTCGGATTGGGGATGGCAGTGGCAACTGGAGTGGCGTAGGTACATGTTTGAGTGGGAGCTTGAGGTGTGGTTACAATGTTTGGCAGTAATGAACAGGGTTGTCCCGAGTGGCAAAGAAGATGCGCTGCTGTGGCTGGGGGATGTGGCTGGTAAGTACTCAGTAAAAGTTTTCTGTCAAGGGGTGGAGCAACTAATGTTTGGGAATGCAGGTTGGATGGTGCCTCGGGAGGTTTCAAAACTGGTACCTCCTAAGGTGTCGCAATTCATGTGGCAAGCGGTGAGTAACAAGGTGGCTGTTATGGTTAGCCTGAGGAGCAGAGGCGTGGAGGTGGATGGGGAAGGCATCTGTGTTTTGTGTGGTCAAGAAGAGGAGACGGTGCAGCACTTACTGCTTCATTGTGCGTTCACTGCCAAGTTATGGTACAGAATTATGGGACGAGAAGGGGGTGCTTGGTGTGTGCCAGAGAGTTTGATGGCCTTATTGCAACAGTGGAGTGCGTTGCGTGTAGCCTCTGATTTGGAATTGTGGATGATGGTGCCATATGCAGTGGCGTGGACGGTGTGGATGGCAAGAAATGATGTTATTTTTAGAGCAAAGGAGGCGAGGTTGGAGATAGTGTGGGATGATCATATTACAAAATTATACTGGTGGGTCAGAGCATCAAGGTTGGTGTGCAACTATTCTCTTTATGATTTTAAAGAGCACTTTGAGAAAGTAAGGGTGCAACGCCGGACCAAGGAAGTAAGGACGGTGGAGTGGGTGCCTCCGCTGGATGATATACTTAAGTTCAACGTGGATGGAGCAGCCCGTGGGGCGCCGGGTGTTGCAGGAGCAGGTGGTATCCTCAGAGATTCAAAGGGGGAAGTGAAAGGGTATTTCTCCATCTCTTTGGGTATGGCATATGCGTATGAAGCGGAAATTATGGCCATTTTGACAGCACTGAAGTTCTGTAAGGAGTTTGGATTCCTGAATATTGTCATTGAGACAGATTCAATGCTTGCAGTGGGCTGGATGCATAATCGGAGCCATAGACCATGGAAATTGTTGAATGAACTACACACTATTGATGCTTTGCGGACTGATGTGAACTGTGTTGATGTTGTACATGTCTTCAGAGAAGCGAATGACAGAGCGGATGAACTAGCTAAACAGGGTTGTGATCGTGAGGTGCCACTAAAGGTTGTATTATGAAATCAGGATGACCTGGGCTGAGCTTGCAGTTATGGGGGATGTTGCACGGGGTATCATTGGCTCTAGCCTTGTGGTTATGAGGGTGTGAATTTCCTGGTTTAAGGCTCTACTTTGTTTGTCTAGTGAGCAGCTTCTATTTGGGGTTATGTATTTCAGGCACATTTGTAGACTAGTATTTGGGTACTCTTTTTCCTTACTAGGGTTTTTCCCATTGGGTTTTTCCTAGTAAGGTTTTGATGAGGCTCATGTGCTATCTCTACTTGCCTTGGGGGGGGGGGGGTGTCTTTTAGGTTGCGCTGTGACTTCATTATTGTCAAATCTGTATGTGGTTCACACTTTTATATTCAATAAACCAGACATATTACATTTTCAAAAAAAAAAATACTTGTTAGGAGAAGTCCTTGATAATACTTGTTAGGAGAAGTTCTATAGAATACTTGTTGGAAGGAGTCATGTCTAATACTTGTTGAGGGAAAAGTCTTGTCGAATACTTGTTGTAGGAGAAGTCTTTGAAACTTGTTAGTGCAAATCTGGGTTAAGCCGATGACTGAACTACTATTTTTGTTGGGAAGTTGTGTTGGGTTGTTTAATGAACTATGACTATATTTAAGGCCATCCATGCATGAAACATGAATAAGACATTAAACAAACCAACACAAATTTTAGACTAAAATATTAATCAAGTCTATCAAGAACAAACAAATCATGCTAAAGTATCATCCTAGAAAAATAATGTATCAAAATATAATAGAATTTTGGATATTTCTATAATTCTTCAATTGAGGTTTAAAATATTAAATTTCAAATAAAATCGATTAAATTTATAATAGGAAGTTGAGCATCATAGTCATACAGTGTCCAGCATAGTTTCTGAAATGGCTGAGTTATTGATTATGACTTGTCGAGATTCTTTTGAAGCTTCAACTACGTAGCCAATGGCTTTTGGACCAATACAAGGATGAAAAAACCTTCATACTCCTCATGGTTCAATATTTCCCACTGACCATCCACGTTCTTAATCCAAAAGGGGCTACTTGTCTGTGTCATCTTTACCAATTCCTCCATTGTTGTGAATGCAAGATCTAAGAGCATGTATTTGTCAAGCTGAAGATCATTTCCCATCAATACCATTGGTGATGTGAGACGACATTCCAGATTGGTACCCAAGACCCAAGGCGATGCTGAAAGTGCTTTAACCACCAATCTCATTCCTTCCAATGCCAAGTTTAAGACTGGAATTTGAGTCTGGAAGACAAATGGGACTAGAAAATTATGAGAATGACCTTCCAATAAAATTGTTTATTAAGGTGCATATATGTTTCAGTTTATCCTTCAGGCGAGCATTTCCAGTTCTTATCCGGTGCACTTCGATCAAATGAAATTTGGCTAGATGTGGTTGGGCTACCATAGCTCTTACATATGTGAGTGTTCATGGCTTTCTTCGTCAAAATGTTCTCGGCTCGGAGCTTCTCATTTTTCTTGCTTCAACATTAAGTTCCCATGGGTTTCAACTGGGCTTGCTTTAGGAAAAATAATTCAATTACCCAATTAGTATCAGATAATTTTTTCTTCGAAACAGTTCTTTCACCAAAATATTTACTACAAAATTGATTTTAAATTTAGAATAAATTGTAAAATGAGTTTCAAACATGCACTATATACAAAATTGCAACACTAAAATATTTATAGGTTTAATGATACTATATGTCCAAACTTACTTATAATGTAAATTTTCTTATCAAAAGAGTTGGATTAGAAAAAATAAGATTATAATAAACATTTTTTCCACTCATCACATGATGCACCATGTTAAAAGGAAAAGTTTCAAGGCAATTGAATAAATCTCAACATATTTTTACTATTCTTAATAAACAAAAAATATATTAGTGCAACTCTCCCATTTGGGTCTCTGCAGAATATGTCCAATAACAATATGTAAGAATACTTTAAAAACAAAATCATTAACTGGCTTAACCGTGTAGTGTACAAACAATCCAAAAAAAATAGTGCTTCACATGAGTGAATCTCAAGGTATTCCATTTTAGGTGAAACATACAACTCAATACAAAAGAACAAAGAATATCAATTAAGGAAGCGAGTAAAATCGCAAATTTCAAAGTAGTCTAAAACATTATTTGTAATATAAAAGATTTCACAAATAATGTGATTTAAAGTTTTTGAGTAAATGAATAAATAAGAAAAATGATTAAATAATTGTAGCGAAATTAGGGTGCAATATATTATAATAACCAAGTTGCAATGCAATTGGCGAAATTATCATGCATTAGACATCTGGTTCTCTGTTTGATTCCTTATCCCAATATGTTAGGTAGCTTTCCCTTTTATTTTACAAATTTATAAAAAAGAACTCATGACTATGGGATGATGACAAGAGCCTAAGATTTTAATTTTCCAATAGGTTTGATCATATCCATCCTTTGATCACTTTATATAATTTTTTGATACACATAAAATTGTCAAAACATAAGGCATCCCCCCAATTTGAATTTTTTTTCTCAGGAGATATCTTTCTGCGCATTGCTTATTGGTGATTTGGATATTAATTTGTGAAAACACAATTTATATTAGAAAAACGAAATACAAATACAAACTTATTTGATTCTGGCCGATTTGGTTAAATACAAACTTTATTTCTTCATTTATGAAAGTCCATGATAATTTATTCCAATACACCGTATATGAAGAACACAATCCACAATCAAACTGAAAATCATCGGATACCAAATGTAAGAAATAAATTGAGATCACATATATGATTATAGAACACTAAAAATACAGAGGTAGATTTATGACGTGTAATTGATCGAAGAATGGATGATCTCCCATGAAAATTATCTTGTTTTGGTCTCTACATCATGCAACAGTTAAGTGACTACAAAAGTATATTGCACTCCCTCTCACAAATGCTGCGGCACAACTTCTAGAGATGTTAACCGATGACTACAAGGAGACATAGAAAGAACATATATAACTCTAGCCTCTTCTCATCTTGGACCTACCGGTTAAGGCCTACATTAGTTATCCAAGCCCAAATAAATGGATATCAAATGGACTTACTAACACACCCTCTTCACGAGTTAGCATGTTTTTTTAAATTAAAAAACCCCCAAAAATTAATAAATAATTTTAACATACTACGAAAGATTATTTCTACCACTCCATCTGGAAAGATTTGTAAAACACACAACTTATCAATTGATCAAACTACAAATTTCCCGCACTTACCTTTCCTTTACTTTTCAATGCATTTACATTTCAGATTTTAAGTTTCATTTACAGTCTTTCAGTCATTTATATTTCAAGCACTTTATTTATTCAGCTTTATGCTCTTTATTTCCGGCCGGTTTAAGCCTTTTATTTATCCATTGTTGTCTAGCTTTAGTTAGTAGTCACACAGTCGATAGAAATTCTTCAATAGTGAACTCTAAGATATTTTTGGAGTGTCTTAGGAACTTGCGTTGAGGAACAGAGTCCCTTCCTCGAGTAATCGCTTGATTAGGGAATCATTACGTTGCTTTCCCAGGCGACCTAAAAGGCTACCTAATCCCAAACACTATTTGTAAACCAACAAATTGACATACCTAGTGGGACTTGTCTCGCTATTGCTAAGTTAACAAAATTGGCGTGTGCAATGACGGTCTGGATGCAAAATGGATCCTACAAGTATTCAGAGAATGAGCAACAGTTGTACCTCATCCTCAGGTATCGGCTTCAACCACTCCATCACCAGTGAACGACATAGCAAAATTCGGCTGACAGAGCAAAATGTTGGCATAACCATAGGAGTAGAAAAGCATTATGTTCCGAGTTAGACACCACACCTACGGTCCTAGAGTTTCTCTTGGAGAATTCATTAAAGGAAGCGCCGGCGTCGGGAAGGACTATCCCGAGATTCATCGGAACCATACTACCTTCATTCGTCATCCAAGGAAGTTCAGCCCCAACTAGAGGATATCCTGAGATGTTAGCTACATCTAATAACGTGAGTGTCATCATGCATGACGGATAAACAAAACCATTGATAGATGTGGACAAAAAATCGGCAAAGCCAAAAAGGAGCTCAAGGTAGCATGGGTGTCCTTCGATAGAAAGCATGATCATGTCAAAAATATCCCATCGTTTCTAATCACCCCCTTGTGATGCGGCGACCTGGGTAGCCCAATCCTGATAAGAAGGAGAACAACAAGGCCAGTTGGTTAAACGACGAGGGCATCTTTGATAATCGAAGGACGCATGGAACAGTGGAAGACGATGATGATCTCTCGCGATAAAGTCAGGGACTGCAAAATAAAAATCTACCTGGTGTTCGGTGTAAGGGCCGAGCAGGTATTGCTACCGCGACAAGTTACAAGGCACTAGAAGCTGAGCTTGATATATGCTAGATCTCTCACGGCTTCTAGAAGAGTCAGAGTCGCCATGAGAGGCAAGGCTGCTAGAGCAATTAGAAGTAGACATGATGGCAGACGAAAGCTTAAAGGGTGTGAAGGGAAGAAGAGAGTCTGATTGCTCATAACGAGTTGGCTGAATTAAAAAGAAACTAATCCCCACAAAAGGCGCACCATCATGATTACATTCTGAGTCATCGAGTAACAGATAACTCAAGAATGCAGGGGTGAAAAATGTTGGCACCCAAAAATTTGGAACAATAAGAAATCAATTGAATTATCTCACATGCCAGGGTGGCAAACTAGCCAAGACAATTTTTGGCCGAAGAAAGCAAGCGACTGATTGAAGGGACCAGAGATAGGTTAAAGATTTGAACTTGGACAAAATTGGAGAAAAGGCACACAAGCCTTAAGCCCACAATAGAGGTACTTTTCAGGGGTACTAGAAGGCTTGTACGTGCAGAAAATCACCTAGCGGTTCATTCCTTGAAAATAGAGAAAGTAGTTAAAGCTTGAAAAACCAACCGAAGCAAGAAGCTTGGCTTAACCCAAAGCATCTAGGCTGATCAAAGGAAATAACTTCCAACATCCCCACGAAATGTAATTATCCTAGGAAACGCGGGCAGTGGCGAGAGTTATTAACCGTTGTAGGTTAGCCGAATTTTCCTCTATAAATAGAGGAAGGATTATTTGTAAAACACACAACTCATCTATCAACAAACTAGAAATTTCCCACATTTACCTTTCCTATACTTTTCAATGCCTTTACATTTCAGCTTTAAGTTTCATTTACAATCTTTCAGCCATTCACCTTACGAGCACTTTACTTGTTCGGCTTTATGCCCTTTATTTCCAGCCGATTTAAGTCTTTTCTTTATTCATGTTCGTCTAGTTTTAGTTAGTAGCCACCTATTCGATACAAATTCTTCAATAGTGAACTCTAAGTGCTTTTTAGAGTGTCTTAGGAACCTGCATTAAGGAACAGAGTTTATTCCTCGAGTAATAGCTTATTAGGGAATCATTATGTTAGTTTCCTAGCCGACCTAAACGACTATTTAGTCCCAAAAACTATTTGTAAACCAACAAAAAAATTTTGATTTGGGGTTTGCATCAGGGTCATGGGGTTTGGATGATGAAGAAGATGGTTGTGGTTCTAGATTTTCATCAGGGTGGGCAGGAGATGGAGTGAAAGAGAGATGAGGGTTTTTTATGGGTTTGCATCAGCTAGAAACCAAATGGGAGATGGATAGAATGAAGGATGTAGATGACGAAGTGTGAGGGAGGAAGATTAAAATTTATGGGTTTTGTTTGACATGTAAGGTTCATTCAATATGTGATATTGCCACATAGCTCTAGTGATGCCATTTGGCAAAGTCATTAGAGCTCCGCCTTTGACAAGGAAAAAAATGTAACTAAACCCTAAATGAAAGGATTCTTTCCAGACTTTAGTACAACGATGGTCAAAAATCTAATCTCACGTATTTTCAAGGGACTAAAAGCTTATTTAACCTTTTATTTTAATTGAGAAAATATGATCACACTGCTAACTGTGAGTTGTGAGTGTCTGGTAACATTATTTTTCTAGGTCCAAAATTTATTCTACACTGACGAATTTCGGTCCTTCAAGACATGATTGCATAAAACTATTGTCAAGTGTCAACAGACTGTTAATTTGATAATACAATGTCAATATAATCAACCTCACACATAAACATGCTTAACCGCCACATCAGTAAGCATATGACACCTCAAAAGAAATGGAATTGGCTCTTTTAAAAGAGAGAAATTCAGGTAAAGGTAAAAATAATCTATTATAGCTATTGATTAAAACATCAACCATTGTGATTTAAAGAACATAATAGTATATTATACAAGTATGTACAATTACAATTGTTGATTTCTTAATTAATTTTTGAGGTAGCTTAGTTTATCCTCTAAATTAAATCTCACTTTAAAAGAGTCGAATCCAAAAAGAAACATTAATTATCGAATAGAGAATTAGCTATTAAACCACATTCGTATAATTTAAAATAGGAAACCAAAATTGCAAAGAAAAGGTACGAAATCAAAATCATGTTGGAAAGATAGATTGCACCCTCCAACGATTGATTCCTGGGCATCCTCCACCCAAGTCATATGTCTTCTACCTCTTACCACTTGAGCTGTCATTCGGGACCAACATTATGAAAAATAAAAATTCAAAGGGAACCTAAGTTGCATAGTGACTAAACTTAGGGATCCAAAATCGTGAAAAATAAAGTAAAGAAATCAAGATCACCGAACTACAAATCCAAACAGACAAAAATTGCAATCAAGGCAAATTAAATTAGAAAAACAAAATAAACAAAATATCTGGCCAACAACACAGCCACCAATTAGGAAGAAGCACTTATCCGTGGATTACTGGCAGAAGAAATCTCATTATATATTGACATGCAGCATCTCAATTCTCAACCTTTTATGTTTACAAGCTTCCGAATAAATATTGCTTCATGTTTCTTTACAAGGATATGATGTACATTCATCAAATTCAGTTCAACCACTTTATCTTCCAACCTTCCAGAATACCCGAGATAAAAATTGCTAACAACACTAACTTTGACTCTATTTTGAACACTCTGATATTGATTGGTTGAAATTCAGGTGGCGTCTCACACGAAGTCCTACCCATCAATAAGAGAATGTTCAAAATCGAGTGTTAAAGTTATTATTGCTAGCACATCTCTACCAGAGAAACTTGGTTTCATCAGATTGCAACACAAGTCAATGTTTTCCATTTACTGCTACTGCAGGACTTGTCTTCCTCCTCTCACTAAAGCTACGGCATGAAGACAAGCTTGGAATGCACCATGGAGAAGATTTTACACGATCCTCACTCATGGTTCTATCACTTCCACAAGCAGAGTTAGCTTCAGAATCTGCAGATTTAGGCAGCACATCTTGTATAGTTGTTGTTGTAACTTGTTTGTTTCCATTGCCAACAACATGTTGGTCATCTCTGACACTTTCTCGAAAAAGCTCTAAGAGTTTCTTTTTCTTTTCTGGTGATGATGATTCAGAGGTAGAAGAACCAGGAGTTCTATTCTTAGAAGGGGGGGTTTTATTAACACCAGGGGTCCCAAAATTGTGGTGAACTGGGGTGTTACCACGAGACGGTGTAAAGTCTGCATGGAAGAGTAAAATCAATTATCCATAAAAATATTGATCTTTGAAAGTTATTTTACCGAATTGAGAATCAATTTTGGTAGAAGCTAGAGAGAGAAGCTTCTAAGTTGAACATAATGAATTGTGAGATTTTACAATTGAATTTTTAACATTACACAACAAAAATAACTTTCTCATAAATGTATCTAAACATAAATCACTTCACTTTTAACTCACTTTTACAATAATTAAATTTACCACAATTAATTTTACCAAGATCAATATTACAAACGTTGATCCAAACACGTACTTAAGGTCACTGGAAAGGGGGAGAAGAATTGTGAAAAAAAATTGGAAAGAGAAACTACATTAGAAGGTAAATTACCAATAGTTCCAAATATTCTAAAAGAAGGTTCACATTCTTAAAATTTCTTGAGAAAAAAGATGATTAATGATACAATGACCATGACAGACTAAACAGCCATAAATTATAAATTGTAACAGTATTATGTTTCCTTACAAATTCAGCTTTTTATCATCATTCATATCATAATTATAATAATCAAAATGGACAAGTAGAAATACTCAGCTAGAAAAAGTACAAAAGCAAAGAGAGTTGTGGGAAATCCTTACCACCATTGACACTATAGAAATCGTCTTCACAATCTGAGTCCAACCAGGGTTTGGAATCAAAAAATGCTTCCTCTTTGCTACCTGTATTGGAAGAAGAAAATATATGACATGTCAATAGCTACTCAGTATAATTTTTGTGAGAGCAGAATTGATTCTGGAAGATTTGAAGTTTTGAACGTTGATAGGAGAAGAAGTGAAAGAGAGGAGAAAGAGAGAGAAAGAGAGAGAAAGGAACTGAGAATTGAGATTAGAGAGATAAAATTCTTGTTACAACTAACATAACATCTCTAACTGCCTAATGGCCTTATTTATACTACTTTGCTGCCAGCTGTTATGACAGCTGTTCTAATTCTTATTTAACAGATGCTAACAAGTGCATCATATTCCTACTTAACAGATGCTAAGTGATGCTAAGTGCATCATATCCCTCCCCTTAAAACTCTCCTTGACCTCAAGGAGAAGCGGTAACATCAAAGAAGGGGAACTGCTGCTTCAGCTTATATAGCAATTCCCAAGTGGCCTCTTCTGCACTTTCCCCTTTCCACTGCACTAAGACTTCAGTAACAGCTCTATGGTGTTTCTGCACAGAGCGCCTCTTCAAAATCTTGAATGGTTCCTTAGGATTATCCATGCTGCCCCAATCTTCCGGAAGAGGATAAAGAGAAACTGTAGCATCTGGGCAAGGTTTCAGCAGGGAAACATGAAAAGTGGGATGAATGCGTGAGGTAGCAGGTAAATTGAGGGTGTAAGCAACCTTGCCTACACGATGTAGTATCTGATATGGGCCAAAGAAACGAGGGGACAGCTTTTGTGAAGCCCTAGAAGTGAGAGAGGATTGCCTATAAGGCTGGAGCTTCAAGAAAACCCAATCTCCAACTTGAAATTCTCTATCAGACCTGTGTTTATCAGCCAAGGTCTTCATGCGAGCTTGAGCTCGAGCCAAGTTACCTTGCAACTTGTTGATCATCTCCTCTCTAGCAACAAAGCTTCTGTCCACAGCATCCACCACAGTGCTTGGAGGGCAGTAAGGTAAATGCAAGGGGGGTGGCTGACCATAAACAACTTCATAAGGGATAGCTTGGATTGCAGAGTGAAAAGTGGTGTTATACCACCATTCTGCCATAGGCAGCCAAGCAGCCCACTCCTTTGGTCTCTGCCAAGTCATGGCCCTCAAGTAATGTTCCAAGCAACGATTGAGGACCTCACTCGGCTCATCTGATTGAGGATGATAGGCAGTAGACAAGCTCTGAGAAATGCCCAATTGTTGCAGAAATGCTGCCCAGAATTTGCTAGTAAAGAGGGGATCCCTGTCACTCACTATATTTGCTGGGGCTCCATGAAGTTTGTAAACATTGTTGATGAACACCTCAGCCAAAGTGGAAGCTGAGAAAGGATGTGACAAGGCTATGAAATGAGCATACTTACTAAGCATGTCAATAACCACCCATATGGTGTCCTTGCCATGGGACTTGGGTAGCCATTCAATGAAGTCCATGGCAATACTTTGCCACACTCCATCAGGTATAGCCAAGGGCTGCAGTAAACCTGGAACAGCATGAGGTTCATACTTGCATCTCAAGCAAGTCTCACACCTTTGAATAAACTCAGCTACACTCTTGCTAAGTCCTTTCCAATAAAATAAGGACTTGATCCTATGAGTAGAAGCCCTTATACCCGAATGCCCCCCTTGATGAGAGGAGTGCAACCATTGCAAAATAACCAATCTGACTTGGTCATTATTGGGAACTACCAATCTGTGTTTCCGGAAAAGGAAACCATCCACCACCCTGTAATGAGGATGCTGGTCAGGAGAAGCATTCACCTCTTGCATAAGATCCTTGAGGGAAGAATCTGCAACATAGGCTTGTTGTATTAGATCCCACAATTCTGAAGAAATGGAAGAGACTGCCAGGTGTAGCAACTCTCCATGATTGGCCCGGGATAAGGAGTCCGCAGCAACATTGTCCTTTCCCTGCTTATACCTAATTTCATAAGATAGACCCATCAATTTAGTAACCCATTTATACTGTGCAGGTGTAGACAACCTTTGTTCCAGTAAAAATTTCAAACTATGTTGATCTGTTAAGATGAGGAAAGGTTGAAGAGACAGATATTGGTGCCATTTAGACACTGCATGCACAAGTGCTAGTAATTCCCTGTCATAAACTGATAGCAACCTATTCCTGGGAGAAAGAACCTTGCTAATAAATGCAATAGGGTGCTTGTCTTGCATCAGAACTGCCCCAATTCCTGTACTGGAAGCATCAGTCTCCACTACAAATGGCTTAGCCATATCTGGAATAGCCAATACAGGAGCAGTACTTAAGGCTTGTTTGAGCTGATTGAAAGCATGGGAAGCCTTATCAGACCAAATGAAGGCATCTTTCTTGAGTAAGTCAGTGAGAGGTGATGCTAGCATGCTGTAATTTTGAATGAATCTTCTGTAGTAACCTGTGAGGCCCAAGAAACCTCTGAGTTGCTTAAGTGTCTGAGGTTCTGGCCACTCTTGAACTGCCATGATCTTGGCTGGATCTGTAGTAACCCCTTCAGGAGTAATGAAGTGGCCCAAGTACTCAATTCGAGTAGTAAAGAAGGCACATTTACTTCTCTTGACATAGAAGGAATGAGTCTTTAAAACAGTGAAAACCTGTCTAAGGTGTGCCACATGCTCAGCTATGGACTTACTATAGACAAGGATGTCATCAAAGAAGATGAGCACACACTTCCTTAATAGACTAGCAAAGATGACATTCATGGTACCTTGAAATGTGGCTGGGGCATTGGACAACCCAAAAGGCATGACCACATTCATATTGTCCACCATGAGTCTGAAATGCAGTCTTAGCTATATCTTCGAGTTTCATCCTTATTTGATGATAACCAGACCTAAGGTCCAATTTAGAGAAAATTTGAGCACCCCCTAGCTCATCCAACAAATCTTCAACAAGAGGAATAGGAAATTTTGCTTTAACTGTCATGTCATTAAGCTTCCTATAGTCTACACACATGCGTCAGCTGCCATCCTTCCTCTTAACCAAGACCACAGGAGAAGCAAATGGAGAAGAACTAGGTTGGATAACCCCTGAATCCAACAGCTCTTTCACCATGTTGTCAATGACATCTTTCTGTGCAGGAGGGTACCTA
This sequence comes from Lotus japonicus, assembly GCF_012489685.1. Classification (NCBI taxonomy): domain Eukaryota; kingdom Viridiplantae; phylum Streptophyta; class Magnoliopsida; order Fabales; family Fabaceae; genus Lotus; species Lotus japonicus. Next base: position 25,500,365 of record NC_080042.1, on the reverse strand, counting down.
TAAGGTCTCAAACTAACTGGGTTGGACCCTTCCTTCAAAACAATCTGGTGGTCATGGATGCCTCTGAATGGGGGTAGCTGTGTAGGCTCCTCAAAAACATCCTTAAATTCCTCTAGGACAGTGGTTTTATGTTCTTTAGTTGCAGGATCCTCAGGTTCCTCTAAGCCAAGAGCACAACACACTTTCACTTGGGAACATGGAAACAATTGTAGCATAAAACAAAAGCTTTCCTCAGCTACAATTGGATTAAGTTTAGCAGCCGAAACTACTCTATCCTTCCCACTCTTATCAGCTTGCAATTTCACCTTAAGGTGTCCCATATCAAATTCCATAACAAGGGCTTTGAAATCCCATGATATAGTTCCCCACTGAGTTAACCATTGTAAGCCTAAAATCAAATCAAAACTACCTAAAGGAAGAGCAATAGCACTAGTGAAGAAATCATACCCTTGCATCTTCAACTGTATTCCATCACATAGGCCTGTACCTTGCATGACTCCACCACCTGCTACAGTAACTTGTAAAGGCTTCAGTAGAGGATGCACGGGCCTAAGGTAGCTCAGGCCTTCCTTGCACAGTTTTTGATCAATGAAGTTGTGTGAGCTTCAAGAATCAATGAGGACATGAATCCTCTTCTTTCCTATCCATGCAGTCAACCTCATCAAAGGATATTCAGAGTCCCCATGTATGGCATTCAAGGATAATGTAGGAACAACTGGTTCAGAATCAACAGAACTTGCAGAGTCAACAGCTTCTGGTTCACCTTCCTCAACCTCCATTAAGAAAACTTGGAGCTTCTTCCTCTGCGGACAATCATGCCCTGGAGAAAATTTCTCATGGCAGAAGAAGCACAAATTTTGTGCTCTATGTTCTTCCATCTCTTTAGGAGATAATTTCCTTTGAAATGTGTAATTAGGTTTTCCTAAAATTCCTTTCTGATTGGAATCACCCCCTGGTTTCTTCTCTGGTAACTTCTTCTCAACAAATGAAGAGTTTCCGCGCTTGACAGACCACGCGCCGGTGCTTCTGACACCCGAAACAGTGCGTTTCTGGAGCAATTCGATGCTCCTCTTTTGCAATTTCGCGATTCGTGTAGCTTCAAGCAACGTCCTTGGTGCAAACATCTTCACACCATTGCTCAACTCAGCACACAATCCACCCAAGTATACTTGCAATTTCTGAGGTTCTGACAAATCTGTGCGCGCAGCCAAGGTATCAAAAGCCTCTTGATAATCTTCTAGAGTTCCAGTTTGAACCAGGCGCTTAAGTTCCTCTAATGGTGCATCGAATTCAGTACCAAAACGCACCTTCACTGCATCGCTGAACTGCATCCAAGAAACTGGACCAGTCGTGCTCTGTTCCAAGCTCTGGAACCACCGGAAAGAACTCTCGTCCATTGCGATGCTTGCAATCGCTACCTTCTCTGCTTCCGGCGTGTTGTCAAGCGTGAAGAATCGTTCGCACTTCACAAGCCCCGATTCAGCTTCGTCGCGGTTGAATTTCGGAAAATCCAATCGCGTCAATCGCGTCGGCATGCGGTGCTCGCCGTCGTTCGCGCCTCTCCGCCACGACGACATCTCCGTCATCTGCAACCCGAGGCCTCGCATCGCCTCCTGGAACCCGTTCAGTTGGAGCTCGAACCTCTGCTCCAGCTCACGCAAATGCCTACTGATGCACGGCTCGATCGTCGCCGTAATCCGCTCCTCCGCCTCACGGATTGAGATCTGCAACCTCGTCGCTTCCGCCATTGGTCATCGTGAATCGAGTGCTCTGAATACCAATGATAGGAGAAGAAGTGAAAGAGAGGAGAAAGAGAGAGAAAGAGAGAGAAAGGAACTGAGAATTGAGATTAGAGAGATAAAATTCTTGTTACAACTAACATAACATCTCTAACTGCCTAATGGCCTTATTTATACTACTTTGTTGCCAGCTGTTCTAATTCTTATTTAAGAGATGCTAACAAGTGCATCATATTCCTACTTAACAGATGCTAAGTGATGCTAAGTGCATCAAACGTTAATGTAAACATGCTAATAATCTAGGATATCAATCACAATACATAGAGACACTCACTTTGTGGAACCAAGGACTTGAACCAATTTTTCTTACATACAGAAATTATATATATGCAGCGAGTAAGCAATAAATTACCTTATCACTATGACCAACATAAAGCAACAGAGTATGTAGTTTATGGACACCCATCATTTTATTGCTTATCTCTTTTTTATGGAAAGAAAGTATAATTAGACCAGACTACCAGAGCAATAGTCAATAGTGTCACTGAAATAACAACAGTGCAGCTAAACCTTATTTTCATGTGCAACACAATCAGCAAAATGAGAGAGAATGTTTAATCTGTAATTCAATATCTCAGAGGATTTTCTGAATTTATTTTCCAACACTATAAGCATATAATTTTTTTCTCGCACCCCTCAGCATAGTAGCGTCATCTTTTGCAACGTGAGCAACGTTTTTATAGATTGTGCTTCACCTTTCCATCCGCGTGGGGTTTCTTTGACTCATCGCTGGGTGACGTGGGAGCGAACTCCTGCAGATTAGGTTGCCCTTAATGTTGACGGTAGTTCCTTGGGTATTCCTGGTGTTGTGGGGTTTGATGCTTGATTCATAATGATCTTGGTGATTGGGTGAAGGGTTTTAATGGCAACATTGGTATCTCTGAAAACCTTCTGAGCTGTTTGCTATTTGGCATGGTTTGCTTGAGTGCTGGGTGCTGGTTGTCATAAGGTTGTAATCTTTTCGGACTCTTAGCAGGCTATTAAGCTTGTGGGTAATAATGTTCCTGTTTTTCATGATTACTCTTCGTTAATTAGTAGTATTCAGAGACTGTTGCGGCTAGAGACTGGGCTGTTCGTTTCAAGCATATCTTGCGAGAGGGTAATGCTGCAGCTAATTCCTACGCCAAGTACCTTACGGTTGAATAGCTCTGTTAATTTTGTTGATCATGTGCTCCCTCCCGTGGGCTTGACTGATATCCTTTGCAAGGATTATCAGGGCGTTTCTACTCTTACAGGGTAGTCTTTCTTTATTTCCCTTTGTTATATATAATTGATAATTGATTTCTTTTAAAGGAAAAACATAACTAAAAGAATTCATTTACAGAAAATATATCATCACATTGCTCAAGTAGACAAAATGCATCTACTATCAAAGGATGTCTTAAGTGGTAACAAACAACCAGACAATTCAACAAATTAATCAGACATTAAAGGTTATCTTTTAGTATCAACCGTAACATAGGGACAGTAATGTATCAGCAGAAATATTGTGTTTATTCTGGGAAAAATATCTTTCATTCCATAAATAAAGATAACAATTGAATACTGAATAGACCGTGTATCTGGAATGAAATTAATTTCCATCTTCATATTCATAATGTTCAATTAAAAAAAAAAGTCAAACTGGTGGTACAACTACAACCACATCATATTTAAAAAAATAGATTCAAAATCAAATCAAACCACAAAATAAAGTCCTACAAGCGTGTATTAAAACATAAACATAGGTGATACAACAGGAATTAATTCAATTAAATATGTAAAAAAATAAAAAAATAAATCAGAAAGAAATAGACCTCACAAAAAGCAAGCAGCACCAATAACACTGAATATCACCATAAACGCAAATCAACTTACAATTACAAAAAGAAGAAAATTAAGGGACTCCTTAAAACACATACTGAGATTAAAATTTCTTCATAGAACCGACAGGCAAAACACTATATATATATATATATACCCCAGATCTCACCTCAAATGAAATCTCCAGAAATAATTATGAGCATGTGAGCATGTGAAAACGAAGAGCACAAACCTTGAAGATAAAAACAAAAAAAGAAGGAACATACCGTAGTCCGTGAAGTTGGTCGTTGACCGAGTCGATGACCAATTGAAGTATCCATTTTTGGGTTGCTCCTTAATCGGTGATGGAGGAATCACAAGCTTGTCAGTTTTGGACCAAAACGCAAGTTTCAGCCTCATGTCTGAGTCACTTTTTCTCTGGACTGAATAACAAGAACCCATCACTCAAAACTCAAAAGTAACCAAAACAATATCTGCTCTCACTTCAGAGAAGAGCAAAGGGGTGAAGAAGGAAGGGTGCGTGGAAATGATTGGCTTTTTACAAGAAAAATCGGCAAATTGGTGAGAATGAGTGGAAATTTGGTAGGGAAATAATATCAACAATGATTTTGGGATGTCGTCGTTACTGTTGCCTGATCCCACCGGGGTTGATTTTGAGAAGATGGGTCGCTGTTAGGAAAACGAACAGTTTGTTGGACTTTGATAAAGATTGGCGTGACGTGAATGTCATTAGATATTTATAAGAAATGCTTTTACTTTTAATTAGTGTGGAAGTGAAAAAGCTATACTCTCAAAGGAAAAAGAAAAAGCAATTTTTAGACAGGATGTTAATTTTAAGGATAGTCACTTATTTTGGGGAAACAATGGAGATCTCTAATGTTATTTCTTAGTTCTTAATTCTAGTTCTTAGCATTATTTATGTTGGCTCATATTGCTACATGTGTTTAAGTAATTCTTTGCAGATTTTGCTCCAATCATTAGTTCTTATTTCTTAACACAATTCATCCGATCTCACAATACTATTATATTTATATTTTTTATTTCCATGTAATTTTGATTTAAATTTAATTGTTAATCCAATACTTAAATTAAATGAATGAAAGAGAAAAAATTAATTTTTTATGCTAAGAACTTAAAAGTAAAACTTCTTAAATAAAAACATAATTCTTATTTTTAAGAACTAAGAACTCAACGTCATCCCCTCCAGTGGTTAAGCTAAAAAATAAGGACTAAGAACCTTGCATTGGAAATGTTCTTAGTTGTGAAAAAGTTTTACACAATCATTTAATCATAACCTTCAATTTTCTATTTTAAATATTATTAAATTCAAAATTAATTATGAATGATCAAAATGGATGAGTGTGATTGAATGATTATGTAAAACTTATTTACACTGTCGGTGCATAAAAATTAATCTCTTTGTTAAAAGTGTTTGTTTTGAATACTTGATGTTGAAATTTTTTTCCTTATGAAACATACTCTTAGAAAGACACTTAACATTCACTTGCACGAAATAAGATTAGGATACTATGAATAAAAAATATTCTAGCAGTACTTCCATTAAAATAGTAGGAAATAAATTAATGTTATTATAATAAAGATAAGAGAAAAAGTTTGATGCACCGACGGTGTAAAGTTTTTTTACACCGTCAACCAATCAGATTTCAAGGATGTGAGAAAATCTCCCTTTTTATTTAATTTCATTAATTGACATGACACATCCTTGAAATCTGATTGGTTAACGGTGTAAAAAAACTTTACACCGTCGGTGCATCAAAATTAAACTCGATAAGAGAAAAAGATGAATTAATAAAAGAAAAGTTTATAGCTAAAGATTTTTTTAGCTCATCAATTTTTTTCACAACTACAGTACTACTGTACGTCCATGTCGACAAAAAAATTGAATATGCAGGTAAGTGACTTTTTTTTTTGATGGAAAGTACTTCGGTTTAATAGTTAGCCAAAGAGAATACATCCGCTAATAACACTGGATTAAGGACTGGAGGAAAGTGATCCCACCAGAACTTATCAGGAAATTCAGAAGCTAAACTAGCTAGCACATGAGCTGCTTTATTACACTCCCTAGGAGCATGAACTAAATCAAAAGTCTGAAAAAGTAAGGCAATAGCCCTACAATCTTGCATAATTGCCTCCACAACGGAAATGCCCTTCTTCCTCCAAAAACACAAAACAGCCTCCTTACAGTCAGTCTCCACCTCTACTGTGTCGAGCTCAAGTTTGATAGCTTCTTCAAGTGCCCAACGCATAGCCAATACCTCAGCAAGCAAAGGTTCAACACGATAAGGCACATAGTGGGTAGCAGCATACAAGCAAGTACCCTCATGATCACGCACAACCAAACCCCACCCCTGACCTACACCTCCAGCCCACCTCGCGTCTACATTCAGCTTCAATTTTCCCGGTGCTGGTACTCTCCACCCTTCACGACTCACACTAGGAGCTGGTACCCGGTCATGAGCAACGCCAAACCTCCGCGCATTAGCATCGAGCCAGTCACCAAGCACTTGCCGAGCCATCATCCTCGTGCCTTCCACAGTAGCTCGTTGGTTATTGTACAGGACATCATTACGCTGCTTCCATATTCCCCATGTGAGCATAACCACCTGCTGCAGCAACTCTTCTTCATCAACTGTCAAAAGGCCAGCTATCCATGCTCGATAGCCTTCAATTTATGTGGTGCGGAGACCAAGTGCCATGAACCAAAGTCATTGAGTCCACTCACAATGAAGAAACAGGTGATCCAGAGATTCTGAATGTGGTCCCTGACAAATGCTACAACAATCATGAATGACAATTCCCCTACGAACCAAATTCTTTTTGCAAGGGAGTGTATTATTGACAACTCGAAACAAGAAATGTCTGACCTTCATAGGAACTTTCAATTTCCAGATCATATTCCATGGATAAGCAACAGAAGTCCCAGCTTCAGCTGATAATTTTTGCATATGCAGCTGGTTATAGCACGATTTAACCGAGAAAACCCCATCATCACACCACTTCCAGCTCACCCGATCTCTCCCTCCTACCCTACTCAATGGTGTGCTGAGTATGCCTTGCGCTTCAGCGGCCACAAACAAATCACGGATCAAAGGCTCATTCCACCTTCTGGGAGGATCCGAAAGCATTATATCAGCCACCATTTCCAAGCCTGGCTGCTCTCGATTTTCGGAGATCAAGGGACCTGCATGCTGTCCCGCTATCCAATTAGCACCCCAAATCTTGATGTCTCTGCCATCCCCAAGTCTCCATTTAATCCCCTCCATCATAACCTCACGAATACCCCAAACACTCCTCCATGTATAGCTTGGGTTGTGTCCCAAAGAAGCCTCAAGAAGAGAGGATCGTGGAAAATATCGAGCCTTCCATAACCGAGCAAGTAAGGAGTCGGGACTAGAGAGGATACGCCAAAATTGCTTTCCCAAAAGAGCTATATTAAAATCCTCCAAATCACGAAAACCAAGTCCCCCACAAGATTTTGGCTTACAAAGAGTCTTCCAGCTACTCCAATGAATTTTCCTTTCATCCCCTCGCTGTCCCCACCAAAACTTTGCACACATCGCCTCCATTTTCTTACACACCCCACTTGGAAGACGAAAACAGCTCATGACATACGTCGGAATCGCTTGGGCCACTGACTTTAAAAGAACCTCCTTCCCTGCTCGGGATAAATGGTGTTCCTTCCACCCTTTCAGTTTCTTCCATAGCCTATCTTGCACCTTGTCAAAAATTTGCTTCTTAGGCCTGCCAATAATGGTGGGTAAACCCAAATACCGTTCATGATTCTTCACAGCCTTAACTCCCATCCTAACACGGATCATTTCCTTCCTATCTGCAAGCACATTTTGGCTGAACATGACATCGGATTTGTCCAAATTGACAAGCTGTCCCGAAGCTCTCTCATAAGTTCTAATGACCTCCAACACACAACTCGCCTCCTCTAAATTAGCTCTAGAAAAAATAAGGCTATCATCCGCAAAGAAAAGATGACTAACTTCTGGAGCACCTCGCGCCACCTTCACCCCATGAATCCTTCTAGCCTCCAACTGACGGATAAGCAACCCGGAGAAAGCCTCAACACACAAAATAAACAGATATGGAGACAGAGGATCCCCTTGTCTCAAACCACGTTGTGGTTGAAACCAGGAGGTTGGCTCACCATTAACCAGGATACCAGATGAAACTGAAGTCACACACCTCATGATCAGGGCCACCAAAGAGTCAGGAAAACGCATACAAGAAAGCACACTACGAAGGAACTCCCATTCCACCCTATTGTAAGCCTTGGACATGTCCAATTTCAGAGCCATAAACCCCATCTTTCCTCTCCTCCCCGCAGGTAAGTGACTTTTGGTACACGGTTAAATGATGAAGAGACCGACAATATATTTGGAAAACTGATAAAAAGTTAAGGCATTTGTCCCATACCTTCTCAAAATGAAGGAGTTTCATATTACTTCCGTTTTTTCACTAAAATAAACTGTCATTTAGTGGGGGGTTTTTTAGCGGGGGTTTTAGTAACCCCGCAAATGTTGTTAATTTTTTTTTTGTTACAAGAGGAAAATTAACGAAAGAGGAAAACTAGCTAATGACATCTAAATACATCAATGCATAAACATATGAGGGAGGTCGTCGCCAAACTTGAGGAGGGGACCCAATTCTACAAGCTTCTCGAGCCAAAGCATCCGCTGTGTTATTCCTATTGCGCTCAATCTGCACCAGCTGAATATCCTCGAAGGTGGCCATGAGCTATCTCATGCGAGTAATTTCATCCCAATTCCAGAAAGTAATCATCTCGCTTGCTTGCTGCAAAGCACCAACCACCCTAGGGCAATCCGTGCAACATCTCACCGTATTATAGCCATTTTCTAAAGCATGGTGCAGGCCAAGCTCAACTGCCAAGAGCTCAGCCAGGAACGCACTTCCCTGGCTAACACTCCTGGACTTCCCTGTGACCCAGCTGCCATTCTGATCCCAAAGTACCGCTGCGCTCCCCATTCTGCCAAGCTGAGGATTCCAGCTCCCATCTACTGTGATGGTGACGGCCAAAGACCTGCTGCTCCCGACCTCGTGCTCAACAGCAATAGATTTCGGTGATTGTTTCTGCATAACCTTTCGCCAAACAACTTCATCACGGAGGATGGATCTCAGGATGCTATTTAAGGTGGGTATTTGTGGCTCAAACACCCTGCAATTCCGCCAGCGCCATAGCCACCACATTGCTGCAATACCAAGAACGCTGTTGCGGTGAGACAGCAGCTCAAGGAACCAGGTCTGAAAGTTCAATGACGGTGCTGGGGATGGCAGGACTGATCGGAAGCTATTCCAATCAAGTCGCGCGTTCTGGCACTTGCGAAAGAGATGATCTAAATCTTCATGGTCCGCACTACAATTGGGGCACACTGCGTTGATCGCCATATGAGAATGATAACGCTTGGCATTTGTAGGGAGTGCACCATGGGCAACCTGCCAGAGAAAGAAACGTAACTTCTCAGGTACCTTGCTCTTCCAAACTTTCCTCCAAATTCCAAAGTCATCTACCACAGGGTCTGTCAAGAATTTGTACGCGGAGCTGGGTGTATAACCTCTATCCTGATTGTGTTGCCATCGAATGGAGTCTAGACGAGGACAGTTCCGAGGAATTGGAACTTCAGAAATTTCTTCAATGATTGCAGGTGGGAGAACGGTATATAAAGCATTCAAGTTCCACATCCCACCTTGCCACAGGTTTGCCACTTGCAGATTTGTATCAGATATGTGTACAAACGGTACACGATCACATAACTTCCCTGTCCCCAGCCAGTTCACGTACCAGAATGAAGAGGAACCATTGCCCAGTTGTGGTTTGAAACCAGCACCAACATGCTCCTTTGCACGGATAATACTCTGCCAGACATAGGAGTTACCTCTCGCATAGGTCCCTTCTAAGATCAATTGGGATTTCAAATATTTCTGGGACAACGCGGTCACCCAAAGCTTGTTCTTGTCATGTAGTAGGTCATCCGCCAACTTACCCAGCAGAGCTATTTTATTCAACCTAGCACTCCTGAGGCCCAAATCGCCATGTGCCTTTGGTTGAATTAATTTGTCCCAAGATATCAGGTTCCACCCTCGACTACTCGTGCCCTTTTCCCAAATACAGCTACGGATTTTCCTGTCTATAGCATCACAAATCGTTTGGGGAAGCCAAAGAGTTTGCATAGTATAAACAGGAATGGAAGTCAAGACTGATTTGGCAAGAAAAAGTTTACCAGCTCTATTCAGCATGCGTGTCTTCCATGAAGCTAGTCTGGCATTAACCTTATCCAAGATAGGGAGAAAGACATCTTTCGTAACACGACCCTTTAACAATGGAATGCCCAAGTACTTCCCTAGATTGGAAGCTCTCCGAATGCCTAGGATGGAGGACAACTCCTCTTGAATAGAATGAGCAATTGTCTTGGAGCAAAACATTCTAGATTTATCCAAATTCACTCGCATACCTGAGGCTTCACAAAAATCCTTCAAGGTAGCCGCTACCACACGCCTTTGATTTTTGTTTGCTTGACAAAAGAGCAGTACATCATCCGCAAAAAATAAGTGTGAAATGCCAACGCCCTCCTTGGCAATTCCGGATCGGGTGCCACATCCCTTCAGCTACTCTCTTCTAAATGAGAAGTGACAACCGCTCCATGCATAAAACAAATAAGTAAGGGGAGAGTGGATCCCCTTGACGAAGGCCCCGTTGGGGATTGAAAGATTCAAGTTTAGAGTCATTCCAAAGGATAGAAATGCCAGCTGATTGGACTCCCCACATGATCAATTCTATGATAGATGAAGGAAAACCAAAATCAACTAGTGTTGCTGTTGGTCAATCTGCAAGTGTACAGAATCTACCCGGTTTTAAATTATCGAACCTCAGGGAGTTAGATTGCAAAGTCAGTTTAAGATTCAAGTTCAAGGTTGAAAAGCAAGTAAAATTTAGTTTTAAAGGTTGATAGTTTCTTTGGTTATGTAAAAGACAAGTGAACATGTAATAAATCGATTGAAATTCAGAAATGAGATTGCCTTGGGTTCTTGCTCAACTAATTCAGTTTTAGCAAACCTTTCCTACTCAAAAGTCCGGAATCTCTCCTTGATGTTCTAGCCTAGTTAGTCATCTATCGATGCCTCGCAAAGACAACCCTTTCTAATCAAAAGATAGGCTCAATTCCTTGACAACCTAAACAATTGCAAGAAACACTAAGCATGCAATTCAGGCCAACAAACCTCAACCCTTCCTCTATTCCTAGTAGCAAGCATAGAAGAGGTAATCTCACAACAAGTCCCAATTCTACAACAAACTTTCGTTATGATTATAGAAAAGCAAAAAGCTAGCATGCATTCAAGCTTGAAAGATAAAGCAAAGGAGTGAGATTCAAGGGTTTACTCAGAACAACATGAATAGAAAAGGAATGAAAGCTAAAACATTCAAAGTCTTACAAAGAACCCAAAGCAAAAGGGGTTTTAGCCAAACATGGCTATGAAATCCATACAAGAAAGTGAAGATGAAACCGGGAACATAGGGCTTAGGGAAAGCTCCTCAAGCTCCAGAGACTAAACCTTACTTCTATCTTATTAGAATATGTGAAAATTGGCAAAAGATCCTTAGAGAAATGTCAAAAAACCAATTTATAGGCAAACCAGGCGAGTCTGGGCGCTCAAGCGCCAATCCAGAGCGCCTGAGCGCCAATTCCAGCTCAAAACAATGCCTCTGGAAGGGCGCCAATTACGCTTGCCTAGGCGCCAATTCCAAAACCTGGAACATAACACTTGGCGCCTAGGCGCCAATGGAGCATGCCTAGGCGCTTTGACTTCGCTGGAAAACCTTTAGAACTTCCTTTTAACTCATCTTCAAGCCTCTTTAAGCCTCCCTTCAATTCACCAAGCTTCTTGACCTTCCTTATTCATCAGTTTCAGACCTGGTAACTTAGGCACAAAGCAAAGGAGATATCTAGAAGCTTCAAGAGTTAATTAGCAAAGAGAACCTTCAATTAAAAATAGGAAAACCATGCAAGTCCTAAACTCACTTAAAATGCAAGAAAAGTCCCTATAAAACTATAAAATTACCAAAGCACAGTAAAATCACAAAGAAAGATAAAAATGCATGAGAATGCATGAAACACTACATGAGACTCAACAAAACGACTCAAAAGAAACAAAGAAATGACCCTAAAAACACCACTCAAATAGGGTCATCAGTTGCCCGCAGAAAGTCCCAACTGACCCTGTCATATGCTTTTTCAAGATCAATTTTCAAAGCCACCAAACCACCTTTCTTCTTATAGGTGTGAATAGTGTGCATAACCTCCTGAGCCAGAATTATATTATCCTTAGTTCCCCCTCCCCGGAACGAAGCTTCCTTGAAGAGGACCCACCAAATCACTTAGCAAAGGTCTGAATCTGTTAACCAACACCTTCGTGAGAACTTTGTAAGCCACGTTGCATAAACTGATGGGGCGAAGATCTTTGAATCTCATGGGGTTCTCCACCTTGGGAATGAGAACAATGAGGGTCTCCAAGAGTGATGGATCACCCTTCCCTGTTACGAAAGAATCTGCAACCATAGTATGCAAATCAGCACCCAAGATATGCCAGTACTGTTTGTAGAAAAATGCCTGGAAGCCATCAGCTCCGGGAGCCTTGAAGGATTGCATGGCCATAACTGCTCGCTGCACCTCTTCATATGAGACTGGATGGATAAGATCCATCCTGTCATCAGCAGAGATGGAAGGTGGCATGATCTCCATCACGTGATTTCTACATACCTGCGTATCAATAGAAAATAAGTTAGTAAAAAACGCTTGGGCTCCGACTTGAAGCTCCCCCGGATCCATGCACCAAGTATCACCAACAAATATTCCATGGATCTTATTTCTCTTCCGACGTATCACAGTTTGAAGGTGGAAGAATTTAGTATTACGATCACCAAGCTTCACCCACCGCTCTCGGGATTTCTGATACCATGTTAACTCTTCTTGAATGAGGATCTGTTCATACTCATCCTGTAATTCTTTCTCTAACCGGAGGAAGGATTCCGTCTCTTGGGCCTCCAGCTCACGTTGCAGGCCTTGCAAGCGGCGCTCTACAAGCTTCTTCCTCCTAATAATGTTGCCAAAAACGTTGGTATTGAAATTTAGAGAAGCAACCCGAATGTTCTCCAATTTCCCCATTAAAGTAGGAGGTGGCTTCCTCCAAGTATCACGTATCAAGGGCTCATAAGACGGATGTGTGGACCAAGCCGCTAGGAACCGGAACGGCCGGTGTGAACGATCCCCAATTGGAGCATTACAACGAATTAGAATGGGACAGTGATCAGAATATACCCGTTCTAAGTGCTCAACATAGGCCTCAGGAAATGTATGGCGCCATGAAACATCGCCAATGGCCCTGTCCAAGTGTTTTGCAACAATACGTCGTCCATTATGTCTCCTCTCCCATGTGAATTGATTTCCAGTCGCTCCTAAATCAATAAACTCGCAGGCCTCTAACATAGCCAGCATACGATTGGCCCTCATCTGACAGAATTCCCCACCAGTAACCTCTGCCGGAGATATAATCTCATTGAAGTCTCCTGCAGCAAGCCACGATTGAAGAACTTGTTGTCGAAGAGTGGTTAAATGTGCCCATAGTTCCTCCCTCAAGGGGTTAGGGCTTGCATACACGGCCGAACAGACCCAAGCTCTATTATTAACAATAATAGAGACAGACACCACTTGTGAGTGAATATCCACAATCTGGACAGCAAAGGATCTTTCTATGGAAGCAAGAACCCAGATGCCACCACGATGCCCAGTTGCTTCAGAGCAACCACACAATTCATAACCCACACTCCTCCAAAAGGAGGCGACTGTCGCAAAGCAACAGTGAGTTTCCACAAGAATAAATAACGCCGGCCGGAAAGATTTTATCAAGTCTCGGACTCGTCGTTGACCCCGAGCTCCCGCTCCTCCTCTAATATTTCACGCTATGATATTGAATGGTGTACTATCCATAACAGGTCAAGAAGAAGAGTACCAAGTGGGCAAGAGACTACGTCCCGCCCAACTGGGTTGTGTCCATGTTGCACGCTCCCGGGTCATGAGGCTCAGTCCCAGAAGTGGGTTGTGCTGCACCACCATTTATCTGTCCTTGTGTCCCATCTTCATCTTCTAGCAAAGCATATCTGTTACCTTCTTTATGTTGCAGATTGAGAGTTGACATTGTCCCATCGCCAAACACAAAGATCTTTTTGTTACCAATCATCCTGGTGTTTGGTGTTCCCTGGCTGCCAGGCTTCTGAATCGAAGCAGTAATTGCAGATGAGGAAGCTCCATTGTTGTCCAGACGTGTGCCCTAGAAGTTCGCATCCTTTCTGACTCGTTTACGTCCCTTGTGTATATCTCCCAAAACTATTGCCTTCGAATTATCCAAACTCACCTGAGTGGCCCCACTTGAGATATTTTGAATGGCAAATTGAGTATTTTGTTGCTCCTTTCCTTTCTTCCCCGCTTGGAATCCGCTATTTGCATGCGTTACGTGCTGATTTCCCGCAACCTGCTTCTTTTGGTTAGAACTTGAATTTTTCCATGCTTTACGCGTAACTGATTGCCATTCCCCATGTGCAGAATCGGGGCAATTAATGGGTGCGCGTTTCGCGCCGGCAGTCGCGTCTTCCATCATTGTTTGGCTCGTTTCTAGGGTTTCAGTAGGGCTAACCTCCTGCTGAGTGTCGACTGCCGCCGTTGGGGGCTCATTAGGCTCTTTCACGGTTGTCTCCGGCTGCGTGCTAGGTTGGGGAACCCTTTCTCTGGTGCACTGTCGGGCAAGGTGACCATAGCAACCACACTTGGCGCATAACAAGTGTAGTCCCTCGTATTCAATGTTGTACCATACTCCATGTAACCCTACCCTCCCCAAGACGGGGCTATTCAAATCGATCTCTACACAGACCCGAGCATACTTCCCGCGCTGCATATCGACTGTGTTCATGTCAACTCGAATAAGGGTTCCAACCGCAGACGCTAGGGTCAATAGAATACTCTCATCATAGAACTGAAAACCTAGGCCCGGGATGCGTATCCATACAGCAGTAGTACTGATCTCTGAATTCGCAGCCACAAAATCTGGCGTCCATGGCTTGACAGCAAGGTAATGATCATAGATCATCCAGGGGACACCCACCATCGCACGTTCACGATCCTCCTTCAAGTCAAATTGCATCAGAAAGTAACCATGGAGAATATCTCGGACCTCGATACATCCTGATGGTTTCCGTAACAGCTTTAGACGATCACACAGTGCCTTGTAGCCTATGTGCCTTCCTAGAAGTTTCACAACCAAACAATCCTCCCAAGGCTTGTAGATTTCCTCATAAGAACGATCGTCCTTAAAGTCAAACATCGGGAAGAAACTGCTCCCATCAATCAGGTCTTTCTTCATGATGCCGACATCCACCAGATTGCATACTTTCTTTCTCTTCTTTATTGTAGCTTTCCCGAGAACTTTTTCCTTAAACGTTGGCCGTCGTGTGGGCTCCGGCGGCTTGCCACTAGGGTTGCCGTCGCCGTCATGTTCGCTCTCAACCTCCATGTCGCTCCAAATGTCGTTAATTTTTACTCGTTAAGGGGGGTTTTACTAAACCCCATAATTAACTCGCGGAATTTTTCTAATTTCAGATCCTTTTTCCTGGTAAATTCTCACGACTCACACCTCTCATCTCTCTGCAACTCACCACTCTCACCTCTCTCTATCTCTCCATGGAACCCTAGATCTAGCAACCAATCGTTGTTTCTCCACTCTCTTCTCTTACTGATCGTTCACTCTCTTCTCTCACAGATTTTTGTTTTTGAGTGCAGAATCGATTCTTGAAGAGCGATTGAGTTCGATTCACTGCTCAACTGTTTCATGGCTTCACTGCTTAAAGGTTGGTTCATTCTTCTTGCGTTACGGTACGATTCATTCCATATCTTGTTCTCTTGATTCCGCTCATCAACAAAATAGGTTTGATTTCAAACTCAATTGCGATTGAATTGATCCATGTTATGAAGATTGAAATCAACAAGATTCTTATTATCATGTATCATTATTTTTTGTTGCTTCAACCTTGCAATTGGTTTGCTGTGCAGAGCAATGTCAGAGGCTAAAGATGTTGAGGATTTGAAGAATTCACCTGAAGGTGAAGCTATCTCTCATGATTCTGGGGATGATCCGAAAGAATCAGATAAAGATCAAAATGGTGAAAGCCCCATGCCCTCACCTCAGCAGGAGGAAACTGCTTTTTCTGATTCTCCATTTAGAATGTATTTTGTAAGAATATGAATTGCTTTTGAACAAGAAAAATTGCATTTAGAAGAATGAGTTTGCAATTTGGGAATGTTAATTTAGCGTGATTGGTGTAGAATATTACCAACCCTAGTTTATGAATAAAATCTGAGTGCTTTATATTCTTATTTACATAAAAGTATGATTGATATGAAAAGTATAAGGTTGTAAGTTCATGTATCAGTTCATGACATTACTATTTCATTTACATGTGAAAATGAGTTGTTTTTAAGTGGGCTTAGATATTACTGAAATCACTTGAGCATATTTTGAAGGCATTCCCATCATGGTTTGGGGGGGGTGGGGTGGGGGGGCGGTTTCTTAAATTTTTTTGCAAATTTTATGGCTATCCTTGATATAAAATAACATAGAATAGGCTTATGTTACTATGTTATGGTTGTGGTATCATTTGCTGTAAATGTGTTTCTATAGGAAGAAGCTGTGATGAAGAAGTATGGAGGGATGTTGCCAAAGAAGCCTCCACTAATATCCAAGGTCATTTCCCTATCTGATCTTGCTTCTTCGATGCTCTGTTGCTTCATTTCCTCCATTCTCTAATTGTTTATACGTTAATGTGAAATGTTCTTCCAAAACTGATTTTTCTTTATGAATAATTTTAAGTTTTAACTTTTGGCAGGATCATGAACGTGCTTATTTTGATTCTGCTGATTGGACTTTAGGGAAGGTATTGTCCAACCTCATAAAATTCTATTTATCATAATGTAATAAGAACTTTCAATTCAACCTTCAGTACATGTGATTTCGATGCCTGATATCTTTGACGTTGTTCTATGATTGTTCGAACAACAACTACTCCCTCCGGTCCTATTTATAAGCATGAAAGAGAAGAAAAATCTTGGTCCTTTTTATAAGAACCAAATGAAAGTTTGAGCTATATTAATTATTTTTTTCCAATGATGCCCTTATTAATTCTAACTTGTAAAATGTGTCTCATTAATTATTCTCTCTCTTTCTCACTTTCCAACATTAATAACAAAGGGTAATTTTGGAAGTTTATTTTGATTCAAGACATATTTAATGCATTTTACCTAGTTTAACTACATTTCTTAAACTATGTGAATTTTTTTTTGTTGCTTATAAATAGGACCGGAGGGAGTATTAATGAATGGGGTAGCTTTGAGTGTGACTATTAGATCACCATTGATGTGATTCCTTTGTTAAGTCTCTGGAAAGTTTCATGCTTTAGTTGTCCTTCTTTAGACTCATTAGTTGTACTATATGTATAATTAAGTCATTTCTTGTTTATATTCTTAATATGGAATTTTATGCGTACGGAACTCCTTGCATTGTAATCATGTGTTAATTTTACAGAGAAACTAGGTTTCACAATTTACTGTGTTGCATTGACATTGAGAAACCAAAATTTCATTCTTACTTTTAAGGATTAAGATGCACTTATGTGTGAATATATATATCACGCTTTCAGGGGAATTTAACTTTTATGCATAATTTTTTGTGTGAATGATGAACCGGGCATATATTTGTTGCAGACTTCAGCAGTACAGGTTGGTTGAAATGAAGCTTCTTGCTCAGCAAAGGGATCTTCAGGTTTCATTGCCTCATATATCTATATACTATACTCTACCATCTTTCATAAAGAAGCCACACTGAGGCATACAGATACACTTATATTACTAATACTTTTTTGATATCTTGATTGAGGGTGTAAAGACAAAAGATTCTTAACATATATCAAGATAAAACCAACGACATTAAGATGTCAAATGCTGAAAGAGCTAGTATGCATTTGACATTTTTATGCTAGTTAGCTCCTGGACAAGATCAAGCTCTTCACTGTGACATGCCATATATTATTATTTTGGTATGTGTGTCACTCTCATGGGATTCCATGATATAGCTTTTGAAAATGATAGAGCCCAAGAAGGCATGTCCGAAGAAGATATAGACCATTTGTTGGATCAATTAAGCCATGTACTAAAAGTATGGAGAGTTTATTCTAGAAGGAAAGAAAAGACATATGGTAAATAAAAACAAATATGAGAGGAGGTTTTTGAATTTTTTTTACATGTTGCCTGCTAAGTTCCATGCAGGCTTTGTTAAATCATTACTGTTGTGTATTTGGATGTAAGACCCAAGTTTTTAAGCTTAGAATTAGTGGAAGAGATCTCCATTTACGATTAGGCTTGACGTATCGTGAAGGAAAACCTGAACAAGAGTTTATCGAATGGAATAAATTTATGAAGGAGAAAGTTCAGGAAAAGTCTAAGGATTTCATCAAAGTCGATAAAAGGTATAACACGATCGATATACGCTTAAACCTAGGGCAGAAACCCTAGTAAATAGCTAGTTTCAACTTAAAGTCACGATGGAAATTAATTCCAAAAAAAATCTTCAGAGAAATGTTAGAACTTCTCTTAATCCTTATATGACAATCGTTTCAAGGTGAAACCCTAGCATGTACGAACGTCCGATTCCAATCCTCGGAAGTTTGCCGAAACTAAAACCCTGATAGTTCAAGAAGCCTAAAATCAACCGACGATGAAGACTTTTTCTGTTCGGGGCTTCAAATAAGGATTTCATCCGCGCCAGCCCACTCTAATCGACGTTCCAAATCTTTCTTCAGAAGGAAGTTTCTGCATCCGAGGTCAAAACCATAAAGTGCATTTGAAGCCGGTAAGCATTAAAAACAAGCCTCGAAAACCAAAAATCATACTGATATTTCTTTGAAGAATTGGAAGATTCAACGGGGAGAATATCGTGTCTAAAATACGTTGGAATCAGTAGGAAAGAATCGGAATCACTCTTATATTTTTATCTTAACTCTATGAGTTAAATCCTCCGATATCTAAACAAATCTGTACCGATTTACAAAATATCTTCTCAAAAATATCTTCACAAAATATCTTCTCAAAATATCTTTGATAAATATCTATTCATCCTTATCCGATCTTTGATAAATATCTCTTCATCCTTATCCAATCTTTGATAAATATCTTCCATTTCATTCCCTATATATATGTTGTTGCTTGAAACAAAAATCTCACCCAAAAACCCACCCAAACCCGCGGCCACAAGAGGAGAAGGAGGAGAAGAGTTTTTCGCCGATTCTTGCTTGATCGTTCCATAGTTCGTTGCTACGCGTAGGCCTCAAGGTACTGATGCTAATCCTTTCTTCTGATCGTAAATTCTGTCGCTTTTCTCTATACTTTTCTATACTCTAAATTTTGAGCTTTTTGCAAAACTATCCAAATAACTTCATCTTTCTATCTAAACTTATTCCCTGCATACCCCTGAGCATGTTTAGCGGATTACATTTCGCCGATTCTCGCCGAATTGCCGCCGAGTTTCAATTCTGCTCATAATACCCATTTTTGGCTAAAGTTCCAACCTTTGGGCTTAAAACCCTCGGCTGAGCTTAGCGTTAGTAAGATTAGTCGTCATAATCGTCGTTAGTATCAACCCCATCTAATTTGTTTTTCGAAATTCTGATTTTGAAATTCTGAGCTGAAAATAATGACCAAAATACCCATGCGACAGTTTTCGATCCGATAATTTTTTCGAGTTTAGATTAACCTTAGTTACGGCTAATGATAACCTAGGAACCAAGTTTGATCGAAGAAAAATCGACACACACAATTACCATGTGTGGCCGAGAGCTACCCTAGGAGGAGGAAGAAAATTCTTTTTCGAAAACTTGTCCTTTCGCGCTAGATTATCGTACCTCGGAGTATATGCAACTTCGTGTAACCTTAGTGAGTATTGATTGCTGAGTTTCTGATAGATTTTGATGGAATTCTGTGGTTTTTACTCTAAGGTTATTTTGAGGAATTCCCTGAAGAACAAGGAGCTGATTGTGTAGGAGCATTCGAAGAGAATCCTGGAGAATCTACAGGGGAGGGCTTCTCACTGAACTATTAGTTAATGCTTTAGGTGTCGACGAATTCGACTTGATTTACTGTTTATGCACTTGTTTGTGTTTGATTGGGAAAAATGTTTTCTGAGGCTTCGGCTGACAATGATGATTAGTCATCTATTAATTGTTTTTGAGACTGACTTACATGTTATGTGCTAAATGGTTAATCTAGGATGTGTGATATCTGCTATATATGCTAAGTGCTACGTGGTTAATTTAGGATGTGTTGATGCATGGATTATGATTGTTGTATTGTGCTAATTTAACTATGCTATTGCACCTATATCTGTGGTACTGGAGAGTGAGGATTACGGCCAGGTCATGCCAAATTTTTATGAGATTTTGAGAAAGTTTGACGGGACGAACGGAGTTCGGGCCTTGTTATTGTTTTAGTGGACCGAGACATTCTCTGGGGATTACATTGGGATTATGGGATCTTTGAAAACTTATAGGAAATACGATAAGACTAAAAGGAAACTATTTTTACAAGGAAAATTCATAAGATATTAAACAACCTCTAAACCTTTAAATAATGATAACAATCTCGGATGCAAGCTTAGGATTGAATATCAGTTTTGGAAAATGAGAATTGTCGTCGAGTCCAAGTTTTAGGGAAACTGTAAGTTCTGAGTATGTTGATACTCCTTCGCTCTTTGAGCAGTTTGTTTAGCCATCCTAGGGATGAGCCGAGAAGCTTCACTGAGGCGTGAGACCTTGTGAAAGCGTGAATCTTCACTGAGGTGTGAGACCTCGTGGAAAGCATGGATCGTCATTGAGGCGTGAGACCTCGTGAACAGCATGAAACTTCATTGAAGCGTGAGACTTCGTGTAAGTGTGTAAATTCACTGAGGCGTGAGACCTTGTGAAAGCATAAAACTTCACTGGAGCGTGAGACTTCGTGATTGTATAAGCCTCCACTGAAGTGTGAGACTTTGTGAGAGCATTGATGACTCGAAGAGTTATCGTGAGTGTTTGCACTCATTTTACGATTAATTGTATTTTGTCGCAGAATCGACTTTTACCTTAGGGTATTCTTTTTAGAGACAAATAAGTTAGTTAGAACACGTGGCGACGTGTCGAGTGAGGTTGGAGACGTTGTTTGGCTAATCACTTTGCATTCATGCACTCATTTTGAGGTATTAACATGAGACGAACTTCGGACCTCGGTGGATTCCAAAATGGTCATAAGACCCGGATTTCCATATAAGAACACTGCGGTGATTCTTAGTAGCAGACGGAAATGGCAGACCTTCGGGTTCACTGCTGATCTGACTACACTTTGTGTGGTGTAAGAGACACGCGAGCGGAAATGGTCCCACCGTTGCTGGTGCTAGGATTGACTCGTTGATGCCCATCCGTTCCGGAATGCATTTGGTTAACCGGCATTGCATTTCATGCAACACGCATACTAACTTAGTCGTTGAGTGTGATTGATACTTGTTAAACCTATTTGATGCATGCTAATTGTCATTATTATCGTTTATATTCATTGTGAAATATACAACCCTAGGATGCTATCTCTAACTTATAAGCCTAAGTGGCTACTCCTTATCTTTACCTATTGGATTTATTATTTACATAATTCTTTGGAGTTGACCCTCGCGTCCTCTGTGTGTGCTTTGGCGGACTACGCCCTTTGTCAGATGTCCATGGCGGACTGATTCACGATGGTTCACCCTTCGGGGGAAACTAGGGTTGAGATGCTGGAACAGGAGCGCTTCGCGGTTGCGAGAGGAGGACGGATGGTGTACATAGACTGGGTCGTTCTAGATTCAGATTCGGACGACAATCATGCTAGCATGTAGGTTTTAGTGCTGGTGTGAGCTCCTCGAGATGGGATTAGTGTAGGAGTAGAGTCTTAGCTCTGACCGTCATTTGTTTCTTTGGGGATAGGGTAGTTTCCCGCCTATAGCTTTTTGTGTGGTTCCTCTACTGGAATTACAGAGAGTTGGTTGGGCTAGGAGGTCCTGTGTTAGGCCATCTGGGCCTTGACCTTTCTTTTGCGGACACTTGACCTTTCTTTTGGTTTGTACTTTTTGCCTACGGGCATTACCTTTTCTTACTTCCCGTCACTGGAGGTTTACTCGTGACGTGGTTTACTACTTACAGCGGGGGCTGTATTTATATTATGTACATTAGTTCTGTTAGCTTTTGTTGTAGAGTTTTATTTCTTTCAGTCTTTGGTGCTATTATAAAAAAAAATTTATTTACGTTTTTCCGCTTTAAGTTTCTTTTGGTTACTAAAGTGACGCCACCGAAATCGGGGTGTTACATTGGACGTTTGTTTTTGTTATTTCTAGAAATATTGGATTTATCACTTGGGTTGTTGGATGCTAGTAGTGCGCTGAACAAGAAGGAATGAAAGCCAATCCCAGTGAATTGAACCACTTTGTGAACTTCATCAAACACAATAAACTCCAGACATAGAACTTCATTATTGGGTCCAATCAGTGTAAGCTTAAACTTAGCTGCATTTAGTTTGCGTAAATAATTACTTGCTGCTTAGTTTGGGAGAAGGTGTATTCTGGTATTTAAACTTCCGTTTCTTATTAATTGTGGACTTTGGAATAAAAAAATTGTTTCTATATATTTGTCAACTTAGAGTTTTAAATTTAAAAAGCATTAAATGATGGTATTTCAAGAAATGTCCTTACGGGAACAATAAATGAGCAAAGATAAAATACATTTTAAAATGTGAAATAGGAAAACAAATAATACTTTCATAAAAATTAACAAAATTAATTGCACTTCTTAATATGTGTTTCTTCTCTCTTGACAGTTTTATTAAGACAATACTGTAAATGACTAAGTTATTGAGTAAATTTTAAAAATTTATTACAAAATAAAACAATGGCATATCAAAGCAAATGTTACAATTTCCATTAAAAAAAAACAAATGTTACAATTAATTAATAACTTTTAAGAAGATATATATATATATAGGGGATGTATCATATGAGAATGATGTTCTTTGGTAAGAATATGAGAATAAATCATGACTGTTAGATCTAATCATGAGCGGTCAAGATTAAAACAATTTAATGATCACATGACAACTTAAAAATGTCATGTGACTTTTTAAAAAAGTCACATGACATCATGTTTTAATCTTGACCGTTCATGATTAGATCTGGCGGTCATGATTTATTCTCATATTCTTACCTATGAACATCATTCTCATATGATACATCCTTATATATATTAATTAAGAAGATATACTAGCAACAATGCAAGTATGCAACTATTATGTAAAGATTCCCAATCTGGTATAAAAAAAAAACATCTCTAAATGCGTTTGAACCACTCTGCTAGGGTTTCTGGACCATGTGATACGAAGACGGCGGCGGCGAATCGGAGGGGCTCGACGGCGGCCCGCGGCGACAGCAACGTGGAGGGAGAGGCGGACGGTGGAGAGCTAGACGGCGAAGCTGATGGTGGCTCTGACGGAAATCACTGGAGAAGGAGGAGGTGCTTTTCAGTGTTCATCGATGGGTTAGCAGAGAAGAGCGATTACCTCCAGCTCCGTGATCTTTGCTCCAAATATGGTAAGGTTATCAACCTCTTTGTTCAACGACAGAGAAAGGTTGGAAGAAATTGGCGCTTTGGCTTCGTCAGATATGGGGTTCGTGAGCAGGCTTTGAAGGCGATTGAGGGGCTCGATGGGCTTAAATTGGGCAAAACTTTTCTATCAGCTTCTATGGCTAGGTTTCCTAGGGTTGAAAATTCTGTTTCAGAGAAGAATCGGGTTGATTCTCAGAGCAGTTCAGAACAGGGGAAGAGGTCCTCTGCGTTGGGGCAGCAATGGAAGGTAGGCACTACTTCTACCCTTCTGTCCTGGCGTGATACTGTCTTGGGGATTAAAAAGGTGAGCAACTCATCTTCCTTCTCCAAGGATGAGTTGAGGATGATTGAAAATACTGGGAGATTTGCTGTTCAGAATTTTAGAGTTCCGGATTTGGTCCTCTTTCCAGAGATTTCAGGTTCATGTTTGGATAGTGATGTGAGAGAGATTAAAGGGAGCGTTGGAGTGCAAGATGGTCAGCTCATGGATTCTGCTAGGAAGGCTCGATGGTATAGTGGTGTGTTAGAAGCGGCTGAAGCGTTAGATGCGGTGGTTGTGCAGAATGGTGGTTCCCCTGCTGCTGTTCTTTCAGTGGGGCAGGGGTTCTTGGAAAAAGGGTTGCTTTCTTTCCTTTTTCAGGGTCCCTCGGCTGGAAGGTGGAGCAGATGTCTCCATTGCGCAGATGTCCCACGCCTACGCTTTAGTTTTCTTGCTGCCCCCTCTATTCTGTCGTTGATGGTGGGATTAAGGAATTCGGTTTTCCCGAGGACCTCCCCTTCTGCGGGTGTGAGGTTTGGGTGTGGGCTTTTGGAGAGCGCCGAGTCTTCTGAGTTGGTCGCTTCTGGTTTTAGTGCAGCTGTCGTTGAAGCTTCTCCGCCGCTTCAGATAGTCCCGTTGGTTCTGCCGGAGTCTCACCTTTCTTCGAGTTTGGTACCTATGGTTGGGGGTGCGGAAGATGCAAGTTCTTCACTTGAGGAGGGGCCTTCAGCAGAGGTTCCAGTTCAGCAACCTCGCCGGCGGGGGCGTCCTAAAAAGTTCCCCCCTTGTCAGAGACCTATTGTTCTGCCTCCGGTTCTTGAGGAGGTTCAGGAGGATCTTCTCACCTCTACACCCTTGGCGTCGGAGGCTCCAGATCAAGCTAGTGGAGGGCGTTACTTCACGCGATCGAAAAAGACCTGGCTTGTTGGTAAAGTCTTGGGGCTAGAGTTTGAGGGGAATGACATTGATGCTATTCGAGGTCTGGAAAAGGTATACGAGGAACACTTTATGTCTTGATTTATTTTGTTCCTATAGGGTTATGCTTGTATAGTCTTAGGGTCTTCTTTTTGGCTTGTATCCCTAGGCTTGGTCTGAATTGCTATTTTTATTTACTGTCAAGCTGCCTCGTTTTTATTGGGGTTGTACTCTCTCCTTAAGGGTTTTGTCCTTAAGGGTTTTTTTGTGGATAATAATATATAATCTTTTATATTTAAAAAAAAAACAATGCAAGTATGCAACGTGTCAGGAGCAGATCAATAGGAGGATGTTTCGGAGGAAATAGCAATCCTCTTGTCTTTTTTCTTTTTTATAAGCAAAGAAATAGCAATCCTCTTGTCAAATAGAGCCAGCTTGATTAGAATCAAGCAGTTAACTTTGGGCAGCCATAGAGAGATACGTTGACCGAATGACCTTGAGTTTCAGCGTGAAAAGCTGACTTAAAAGTAATTGAAATCAATGCATGCGCGCATTCTCCGCGTGGAATTGGTGTGAAATAATACTCTCGATCCTATTTATAAAAAGAGTTTCTTTAGAGGAAAAAAAGGTAAATTTTGTGGTACCCATAATTTTCTTTGGGTATGTGTTCTGTACTAGGGCACGCTTACGTAAGAGAAAGACAAAAAGTAAACCCTAGCAGAGCACTAAAATAGCAAAACTACCATAAAAGGAATATTCTCATTAATGCTGAAAAAGTTGGTCTCGTACAAGTGGATGACCTCCCCTTTTATAGAGGGGGTGGTCATGATATGGATCTTTCCTATATTTGGGCCTGACAATCAAGGCCCAAATCCCCGTACATATAAGACAAATCCAAAGGAATCTTCCAGCTGGCTTGTGGGTCCATCACCTAAGGGAGGGCAATGAAGCTCGTCATGTTGCCTTTCCCGCCTTGGCTATCGTCAATGGTTTATTGTTCATTTTGGGCGGGACATAATCTTCTTTATGTCCCGCCCAGTCCACATGCCCCCAAGACATGAGACTCGAGTAAAGAGTTGAAATGTCTTCATCATGTTACCTAGTAGTTCGCCTCTATTGTTTATTCGTTCATCGCCATTTTACCTTCGTTGTTACATCGCCATTTTCACGCTTCGCCACCTTTGTTGCCGTTTCAAAGATATGTCGCCATTAATCATAACCGTCAACCACGTCTTTTCAACTGACGCACGTATCCTTATTTTCCGGGATTTCGTCATCATTTGTTATAAATGCAATCTTCAGTTGCGCGTCTCGAGGAGTAATGTCTTTTCGCTTCCTAACTTTTCGAATTTCAAATCCCACGATCCCACGATCTTCTCCCACTCATTCTCTCTCTTCCTTTCTCTCTATAAAATCCCCTTTTCACTTTTCATTTTTCACTTTCTTAAAACTTTTGCTCTGAAAACCCTTTTCACCGCAGCTTTCATTCTCTTCTTTGAACTCCGGTGAACCTTTTCTTCCTCCGGCCGTCGTCATTGCGCGGTGCTCCCCTATCGCCGACATTCTCCTTTCTCAAATTCACGGTTCTCCCTCTGGTTAGTTTTTCTCTTTCTTGAGACTCTTCGTTTACTTCTTTTTTCTCTGACTCTGTTCATCTTCTTTCTTCTTTTAACTCTGTTCATCTTCTTTTTACTTTTAACTCTGTTCATCTTCTTTTTATGAAACTGCCTCGCATGTCTTTACCAAACGCTAGCCTTTCTTCCCTAGAACTTTCTTCACCCTCCACGGAGGAGGAAGTTGTCGCCCCCTCTATAATTGAAATTCATTCCTCGCCTTCTACCCATGATGATTCCGGTCCCGCCGGCTCTGTAGACTCAATTCTCTCCTCTAATGGAGATTTGTCTTCACCTGAATGGCGCTCTGACGTGCATTTAGTTGAAGATAAATGTCTGTTGCATTCTATCTGGAGCAGCGTTGGGAGCATTAGTTCGCTTCGAATTTCTGCTCAAGGGTTCACGAAGATAGATCCCGCCACCTCGAATAATGAAGATCATCTGTTGAATGTCCTCCCATGTGGCGAAGATGACTGTGTTCTGTTGCGTAAAGAACCAGACGATGGATCGCCCGATTTTTTCTTTGTTTATGGCTATTTCTTCTTAGATTTAAACATTAAACTTCCTTTCTCGCCGTTTATATGTCACGTTCTTTCTTTTCTGAATGTGGCGCCTTGCCAACTCCAGCCCAACGCCTGGGGTTTCCTCCGCTGCTTTGAAATTCTTTGTGAACACTTGAGTTTCACTCCAACCTATCCCTTGTTCTTCCTTTTCTATAAATCAGTCACCACTAAACCTACTTCTGTGAAATGGGTTCCACTATTAGCCCGTAAGAACATGAGTCGGTTTACCGCCCTCAAAAGCCATTACAAAGTATGGCAGAAGAAATACTTTAAAGTTGTGGAGTCGCCCGAAATAAAGAACTTGTTCCGAGATTCTGACAATAACCCCCTCTTCCCTTTTTACTGGACAAAGAACCCTCGCCGAAAAATATCTGTTTCATACGACGCCTTGGATGAATCTGAACAAGGCGTCGCCGATTACCTCCGCACACTACCAGTAATTTCCGGTCACGACTTGATTGAGGCGTCGAAATCCGGCACTTTAAATCAATTTTTTAGTAAGTTTATAATCTTTGTACGTAACTTCTTTTTCTTTTTGTTCATGTATCTCGTCTAATTGATGTTTTCCGTACAGCTACGATGGGAAAAGGCAAGGTTGACGCGAACCCACTCAAGATGAAGGAGTACCTCGCCCAGTCTGCTGCGGCGGCGAAAAAGAGGGCCGCCGAAACTGAGCAGAAGAAGAAGAATGAAGGTACCTCGGGTTCTGACAACGTCAGGGACCCTAAACGTCAAAAAACTTCAGGTGCTGCTTGTGGTAAGCCTCTCCACCAATCAACTCTTGATTCAAAAAGTCGTCCAGCTGAGAAAAAGAAGGGACATGACAATGTCCCGCCCCCTCAACAAGATTCAAGCACGCTGATCAACCGCCCATCAACTCCATTTGGCCAGGCTGGCCCTAGTTCAGCCATTGGTGGCGAAGCTCCTCCCCCCTTGCTGAGCTTGTCGGATCCTCACTTCAATGGGCTGGAATTCATGACCCGTACTTTTGACAACCGGATTCACAAGGACATTTCCGGTCAGGGTCCCCCCAACATTGCTTCCATGGCGATCCATCACGCGCTTTCTGCCGCCAGTACTGTAGCGGGAATGGCTCAGTGTGTGAAAGAGTTGATCTCAGCCAAAAACCGTTTTGAGAAGAAGGCAGCTGATTACAAGACAGCCTATGAACGGGCTAAAACTGATGCTGAGACCGCCAACAACAAGCTGAAATCTGCTGAGGAGAAGTGTGCTAAATTAACTGAAGACTTGGCTGCTTCGGACCTGCTTCTTCAAAAGACCAAGTCTCTTAAAGAAGCCATAAATGACAAGCACACTGCCATTCAAGCCAAATATCAAAAGTTGGAGAAGAAACATGATCGCCTGAATGCTTCCATCCTAGGGCGTGCTTCTCTCCAATATGCTCAAGGCTTTCTGGCAGCCAAAGAGCAGATCAGTGTAGTTGAGCCGGGCTTTGATCTTTCCCGCATTGGGTGGCTGAAGGAGATCAAGGATGGTCAAGTAGTTGGTGATGATGACATTAGCCTCGATCTCCTTCCCCAATTCAATGATGAGAGTGAGCCTGAAGAAGATGGCGAGGATGGGAATGAGCAGCACAGGAATGAGGATCAAGGGAAGGAAGATCCTCAAGCTGGGACAAGCCAGGGCAACAACGCCAACAACGAGAACCTGGCTTGAATTTGTTTTTATTTTATGAAGTTGAAATTTTTCTTTGGGCATTGCCCCGTTTTACTTTCATTCCAAATCATGTATGGGCATCGCCCCTTTTTCTCTACTTTAAATGGATATCATCTTAAGTTCATTCGTTGTTTTTAGTTGTTCCCAACTTTCGTTGTTATATACCTTAGCCGATTTTTCGACGAGGCTTGGTTTCTAGTGGCCACTTAGAATTGCCAAGGCTTTTAACTTTTGAAGGCGATACTTTCTTATTCCGAAAGGTTTACTCGCGGTATTTGCATACCTTGATACGATTTGCATTGCATGAACTCGTAATAAAAATTCAAAAAACATACGCTTCTGTTGAAATGATCTTTTCATTAATTTTCCTTCGTATGGGAACAATTGTCCCTTCATTACAATTGTCGCCTCATTAAAAACCTTTCCAAAGAAAGGGAAAAAGAGTGCGACTTCATTTACATTTGTTGTTTCTACTAACTAAAATACTGCTTTAGATGAGAGGCGTTCCATGTTCGTGGAACCTTTTGACCGCTTAGTTGTTCCAACTTATAAGCTCCTCCTCCAACATCGCCAATAATCCTGTAAGGCCCGCCCCAGTTGGGTGAGAGTTTGTTGTGTTTATCGGGTATTGTATTTTTTCGGAGCACTAAGTCTCCTACCCTCATTTTTCTTGGCACCACTTTTGTTGAGAACTTTCTTGCCACCTTCACTTTTCCCGCCTCATTTCTTATGTGGGCCTCTCGTTGTTCCTCGGGCAGCATAATTAGATTTGCTATTAAGTTTTCTCCGTTGTCATTTTCATTAAACCGAGCCACTCGCCAATTTTGGTTTTCAATTTCCACTGGGAGCATGGCGTCAGTTCCATAAGTTAGACGATACGGGGTTTCCTTTGTGCTTGACTGCTCCGTGGTGTTGTATGCCCAAAGAACGCCTGGTAGTTCCTCCGCCCAAAGCCCTTTTGCTTCATCCAGTTTCTTCTTTAAACCCTTCAGGATAACTTTGTTAGCCGATTCAGCCTGCCCATTGGTCTGTGGATGTTCTACAGAGGCAAATCGCATCTCGATTCCCATTTCTGTACAAAATTCTCGGGTAACACTACTTGTGAATTGTGTTCCGTTATCCATTACTAATGCCCTGGGAACCCCAAATCTACAAATAATCCTTCGCCACAAGAAGCTCCTGACCTTGGCGGCCGTGATAGTTGCTACTGCCTCAGCCTCTATCCACTTAGTGAAGTAATCAACCGCCACGATGATGTACTTCATTTGTGCCTTCGCCACAGGGAATGGTCCTAAGATATCGGTCCCCCACATGGCGAACGGCCAAGGCGACATCATGGTTGTTAATTCTTCTGGTGGAGCCTTGTGTAGGTCAGAAAAGACTTGACATTTTTCACATTTCTTAACATACTCCAAACAATCCTTCTTCATCGTTGGCCAATAGAATCCTGCTCTTATCACCTTAACTGCCAAGGATCGCCCGCCAATATGACTAGAACACACGCCTTCGTGGACTTCCGCCATTATTCCGAGGGCGTCCTTGATATCGACACATTTGAGCATAGGAGACATGATTCCTCGCCGATACAACTCTCCACCCACCAGTGTGTAAAAACTGGCTTCCCTTCGTTTTGCTCTCGTGTTCAAATCATCCTCCTTTGGTGGGTTCTCTAAGAAGGTTTTAATCGATTCCATCCAAGATATCTCGCCCTCACTGACTGACTTTACAGCTTTCAACTTTATTTCTACCAAATCAATGCTCGGGCGAGGCAGGGTTTCTTGAATGACTGTCTGGTAGTTGCCCAATTTCCCTGTGCTTGCCAACTTCGCCAATACATCAGCCCTCTCATTTTGTCCCCTCGGGACATGTTCTATTTTGATTTCTTTGACCTCCATCATCAATCTGCGCACCACTTCCAAATATTTGGACAGTTGCGGATCCTTCACCTGGTACTCACCTTTCACTTGTTTAACCACTAACTGCGAATCTCCTTTGATAAATAACTTCTGGACTCCCAATTCAATGGCCAACCTTAAGCCGGCAATCAGAGCCTCGTACTCAGATTGATTATTGCTCGCCTTGAACTCGAACTTGAGAGACTGTTCAATGATCATTTTATCTGGACTTTCGATTGTTATTCCCGCCCCACTTCCAGTGTTATTAGAGGATCCATCCACAGACAGGACCCATTCTCCTTGAGTCTTCTCTCCTTCAGTGGGTGTTAATTCCGCCACGAAGTCAATTAAACTCTGGACTGTGACTTGGCCCCTTGGCTCATATTGTAAGTCATACTCTGACAGCTCAACTGACCAGCTAACCAATCGCCCTGATAAATCAGGCTTCTGAAGTACTTGCCTTAAGGGAACATCAGTTTTAATTTTGACTTGGAAACTTTGGAAGTAAGGTCTGAGGCGCCTTGCAGTTTTCAGAATCGCCAAAGCCGCCTTTTCAATTTTTTGGTACCGCAATTCTGCCCCCTGTAAAGTATGGCTCACGAAATATATAACTTTCTGCTTTTTTCCTTCTTCCTGGAGCAAAACCGTACTTACCGCCTTGTCAGTAACCGCCAAATAGAGCACTAATGGAACGCCTGGTGTTGGCTTGGAGAGTACCGGTAATGTGGCCAATGTTTCTTTCAATTTGGTAAAAGCTTGTTCGCATTCCTCTGTCCACTGAAACTTTGAATTCTTTTTTAAACATGTGAAGAACGGGGCCGCTTTGTCACCCGCCATTGGCAAGAAACGTGACAAGGCGGCCATTCGCCCTGTCAAACGCTGAACCTCCTTTACACTTGTTGGGCTTTTCATTTCCAAGATCGCCCTTCCCTTATCTGGGTTTACTTCTATTCCTCTTGATGTTAACATAAATCCCAAGAATTTTCCTCCCTGGATCCCAAAAGAACACTTCTCAGGGTTTAACTTCATTTGATATGTTCTTAACTGATCAAACGCTTCTTTAAGGTCGCCGCCATGATCACTAGCCCTGGCGGATTTTACAATCATGTCATCCACATACACCTCCATATTCCTGCCTACTTGCTTTGAAAAAATTTTGTCCATGAGCCGTTGGTACGTAGCTCCTGCATTCTTCAAACCAAAAGGCATTGTCTTGTAACAATAGTTCGCCTGATTGGTCATGAATGCTGTACTTTCCTCATCCGAGGGATGCATCATAATCTGATTATAGCCCGAATAAGCGTCCATGAGACTTAAAAGTTCATTCCCTGAAGCTCCATCCACAAGCTTGTCAACATTGGGAAGTGGGTACGAATCTTTGGGACACACTTTGTTCAGGCTCGTGTAGTCCGTGCACATTCGCCATTTCCCATTGGCCTTCTTGACCATTACAACATTGGCGAGCCACGTTGGGTACTGTACCTCACGGATGAAGCGGGCCTTGATCAATTTTTCAGTCTCTACTTGTACAGCCTTGTTCTTTTCTTCACTCATTCTTCGCCTTGGTTGGATGACCGGGGTCGCCCCTGGTCGTATGGCTAGTTTGTGAGTGATCACCTTGGGATCAATCCCTGGTACATCATTGATGGTCCATGCGAAGAGATCTAGATTATCACCCAGAAGGGTGATTAGTCTGTCCTCTTGTTCTGTTGTCAAACCACTGCCAATCTTTAGAAACTTGTCCTTGACTTGCACCTGCTTGGTTTCCTCCAGCGGTTGTGGGCGAAAATCATCAGCATCATCTCTTGGGTCCAAGCTAAATCCTTCTTGTGGGAAGATTTCTGTAATTCGGTGGCTCTCCTTGGCGGCCTTCCGCCCATAGAGCGCCACGCTCCTCAAATAGCATTCCCTTGCTGCATTCTGGTCTACACGCAATATCCCGACCTTCCCGTTGCAGGCGGGATATTTAACAGTTAAATGAGCAGTTGAGATGACCGCGCAGACCTTGTTGAGGGTGTCTCGCCCCAAGAGTACGTTGTAATTGGCTCTACACGCCAATACTAAGTACTTTACTTGAAACTTCTTGACAAACTCTCCTTCTCCAAAGGCAGTCGGAATTTCGACGTATCCCCGCACACTGACACGGTCTCCTGTGAATCCCACCAAAGTTCCCCTGTATGGTTTCAAATCTGATTCCTTTAGTCCCAGGCGATCAAAGGCGTCTCCATAGATGATATCTGCCGAAGATCCCTGGTCTAAGAATACCTTCTTTGTCACATAATTGTTAACCCTAATTGTTACCACAATTGGATCGTTGTCATGGGGAATTACATGCGCAAAATCCTGAGGGGTGAATATAATAGGGGAATGATTCACCCAACACTCGCCTTCGTTCGACTCCTGTACTGAGTGTACTGCCGCCACGTAGCGTTTTCTGGCCTTACTTGAAATTGCACCCCCGCCAAATCCTCCTGCAATAGATGAGCATTCCCCAACAGGATCGCCCAACTCTTCAACTATCTCTTTACCTTTACCTTTGTCCCCTTGAGTGATTTTAGCTACCTCCGGCGCTGCTGTGTCTTTGACAAAGTTTGCCAAATGGCCAGCTTTAATCAAGCGATCAATTTCCCGCCTTAAATTCCAGCAATTATCTGTCGTATGCCCCAACGCTCTGTGGTACTCGCACCACCTATTGGTGTCCACGTTAGCTGGCGGCCGTCGTGGGGGTGGTGGGTACTGCACAACGTTGGTCTGTCCAACCGCCCTTAAAATGGTACTTAAGGGTGCATTCAACTTAGTAAGTGGGATTGGCGTTGGCGAAGCACCAGGCTGACCAGCTGTGGCAGCAGCGGGACCTTGTGAATTTCTGTGCCATGTATTTTGAAAGCCAGGTTTAGAGTTGTGGTATGGTCCCGGTCTTGGTACACGGGGGGTTTGCGCTATCCTGGTTTCCTTCCCCGCCTTAGATTTGTCTTGTGAAACACCGCCAGATTGAGACTGCTTACGTCCTTCCTCTCTTTCTTGTTTCTTCTGGTCATCTTGCTCAATCAATATGAACTCTTGAACACGAGCGCGAAGATCCATCATATCCTTCGCCGGTCGCCTTGTTAAGTCTCTATTCAAATCTCCCGCCCGAAGGCCATTTTTGAATGACGCCAAACAGACATCTGGATTTTCATCCTCCAACTGCACCGCCATCTTGCTGAAGCGTGCCATGTAGGTTTTTAATTTCTCGCCTGGTTGCTGATGTATGCTGATAAGATCAAACATTGTTGCTTTTGTGGTTTTATTGGCGGAAAATTGAGTCAGAAACTTAGTGGACAGATCAGTGAAATTATCAATGGAGAAGGGCGGTTGTCGAATGAACCACTGCATCGCCATGCCCTTGAACGTGGAAGGCAATAATCGACATTTTACCGCATCCGACGCCCCGCCGATCACCATTTTAGTATTGAAGTATCTAAGATGCTCCATAGGATCAGATTCGCCCGAAAAGGCGTCTAATGCCATGGTTTGCAGGTGCTTTGGAATGTCCACCCTAGTGATGGCTGGAACAAAAGGTTGGAATTCAACTACATCCTCCGCCTCCAGGCGTTGTTCTTGCTTAAAATTCTGCCGCTGAGTAAGATACTCAACTTGGGCTTGCAACTGCTCGTTTTGGGACTGCACCTTCTGCAAGGTATCTAACATTTGTTGCAAAGCCGCAGGCGTGATACCTGTCACTGCCTCTTGCGCTCTCCGTGGAGCAGTTGTTTTAAGATCTTCCAAGTTCACGTAGTCAGGCGGCGTTGAACGCCGCCGAACACCTGGATCTGATTTAGCGATCAGATCTGAAGGTCTTCCCGGAGCTGCATTCACCAATGACGCCGGCGACGGCGCCACTGAGTGGACCCCCTCCGAGGAAGCTTCCTGCTCTTGGTCGTCCAGTACGGGACGGTTGTTGTTTCGTCCGCCGGCGCGACCGCCGTGTCGACCACCACCGCGCCGGCGATGATCGCGCCGACCTACGCCGTATGAACGAGTCTCCATGGCTCGCGATTCCTCCTTCTGTCACCGGAAGAGCTGAGTCTTCCCCACAGACGGCGCCAATGTTCTGTACTAGGGCACGCTTACGTAAGAGAAAGACAAAAAGTAAACCCTAGCAGAGCACTAAAATAGCAAAACTACCATAAAAGGAATATTCTCATTAATGCTGAAAAAGTTGGTCTCGTACAAGTGGATGACCTCCCCTTTTATAGAGGGGGTGGTCATGATATGGATCTTTCTTATATTTGGGCCTGACAATCAAGGCCCAAATCCCCGTACATATAAGACAAATCCAAAGGAATCTTCCAGCTGGCTTGTGGGTCCATCACCTAAGGGAGGGCAATGAAGCTCGTCATGTTGCCTTTCCCGCCTTGGCTATCGTCAATGGTTTATTGTTCATTTTGGGCGGGACATAATTTTCTTTGGGTATGGTACCCGTATTAAGTAATTTAATATATTATTATCATGTTATTCAAGGTAAATACTGCATCTTTAAATTTTATTTTACTTATCAGTTAACTTTATCTTATGAAATTCATATTTTAATGAAAAATGAATGAGTGGTGGAAACGAATGATGGTGATGAAGATGCGCGTAAAATGACAATAGTAGATGGATGAATAAAGCTCAGAAAACATAATTCGCAAATCTCACGTTCCTAAGAATGCAACGCTGCATTAATACGATAGAATAAAATCAAACTTTGAATCGGTATATTGAGTCTTTATTATCGAACGAACTCATTTTGGGTACCACGCCTTAATCTGGCTTTAGGTACCACAGCAAGCACCAAAAATAAATTATAACATTTTAATAGCGAATAAAGTACAACATCTGTAAATATTTAACTTTTTATAAAGAGAAGAAACACACATATTAAGGAGCTTAATTAATGATATTAATTTTCATAAAAGTAGTGTGCTTTCTATTTTACCCTCTTAAATGTATTTTATCTTTCTTCACTATTATTCTCATCTATATACTATATAAAAGAACAACGTTATCAACAAGCATTAGACACGTGGCATTTCAAGGTTCACTCTCATCCCACTCCCCTCACTGGCTGACAAGTGTCACAGCCACAACAATTCACACAAATTTATTAATTGCACTGATTTCCCTATAATTTGGTTTTGTTGTCCCCCATTAAATGTAATTTTCAAAATCATTTCCTATAAATCAACCTTCTTATTGTTGATTTCATCTCAAATTCAAAAGGTGTTTTTGCCATCCTTATTGTGCAAGTTTTTAGTTTCAACCTGCTCATATCAAAAGGTATTTTTTCGCACTTTCTATTCATTTTACCTATTAGATCTGAATTTTTCCCGTTATTCCCACTATCCATTCAATTGAACTGTTAGATCTGAATTTTCTCTGTTAACTAATACTGAGTTTTTGGCTTTTTCAATTGCAGTTGTTGAATTGACAACAAAAGGTATTTTTTGCACTTTCTATTCAATTGACATGTTAGATCTGAATTTTTCCCGGTTTTCCCACTATCCATTCAATTGAACTGTTAGATCTGAATTTTTTTTGTTAACTAATACAGAGTTTTTGGCTTTTTCAATTGCAGTTGTTGAATTGACAACAAAAGGTATTTTTTCAAACAAACTTTTCATATCAATCGAAATTTTTGTATGCAAATATCAAAAGGTTTTTTTTCCCATTTTCTATTCAATTGACCTGTTAGATCTGCATTTTTTCTGTAAACTAATACTGTGTTTTTGTCTTTTTCTATTGTAGTTGATGATTACCAACAAAAGGTATTGAAAGTTGTCAAGAAGGAGAAGATATGAGGAAATTATGTTCCTGTTTTTTTATGTGGATTTCGTTTTGACCATACGTGGTCTAGATTTAATTTTCTTTGTTGACCTATATCATTATCGTTGTTTTGAAGTCTGCTGGCCATACGTGGTTTAAACTCAATATCCGTTTTTCTTGGTCTAATTGCCTATTTTGATGTCTTTGCCTGACAATTAGTTCTTTCAATAAATTATTCGGATTATGGAATTCGCAAGTACTTCTGAGTTCGATTTCAATTTACTATGTTTGATGAAGAATACCTTAAAAAAAATATCAGATTTAAATTAGTGTTCAATATATAAAAATCATTTACGAAAACCATTTTTTAAAAATATTGCAAATTTAATCATCCAATTGGGTGAGTTTGATTTGAAGGAGAAAATTAAAGTTGAGTAAATGCATTTCCTTTCTAAAAAAAAACTAAAAAAAAAAGGTTTTAATATTGTAAAAATAAATTGATAGCTTTAAATCCACAAATTAAGGACCTAATGTATATATATTCTTCTTACATAATTAATTATTATTCTTTATTACCGAATAAATATAAAAAAGGAAATGATGATCTGAGTTCAAATTGGAAATTCAGTTAATACGTTATGTTTTCTTGCATTAATTTAAAAAAGGAAAATGATTGATTATTCCTTGCCTAAATCAACTTTAAATTAGGGGAAAAACTTTGGGCATTAATGTTTGATTGATTCCAAGTTCAAAATAAAAGAATTTCGTTATTCAATGTGAGATTTTTGATAAATAATCACTATTTCCTTAATGAGACACAAATTTTCATTTTTTATATTTTATAAAAAAATTGAATTAACACATTTTTTTATTCAAAATCAAATATCACTATTATTTGTTTCACGTTAAAAACAAATCAGAAAAATTCTATATTAGAGCTTCACTAAGGAAAATCAATGTGTCAAGTTAAAAAAAAGTTTTATACATGAGTATGACGTTAAAAATATACACTTAATATTTTTTTAACAACATATTGATTGTTGGGTTAAAATATACACTATTAACTTAAGTAAGGAAATTAAATTAAATAAGAAAATTAAATTAAATGAGAAATATTGAGTTTTTCTTTTTAATTTTGAGAAATAAAATGCATTTACTTAACTTTAATTTTTTCATACTCACCAAATTTTGATAATCAAATTTGGAATGTTTTTAAAAAATGGTAGTATTCTTAACGTAATTAATCATTGCCCATTCAATAAACATAATCACCTTAATTATCATTTAATATTAATTGGTTAATATTTTTTAAATATTGATTTTTGAGTTAATTAAAGAAATTAAAATAAATAAGGAAATTAAATTAAATGAGGAAATTAAATTAAATAAAGAAATTAAATTAAATGAGGAAATTAAATGAAATAAGGAAATTAAATAAAATTAAATAAGGAAATTAAATTAAATATGGAAATTTAATTTAATTTAATTTATTTTTTTTAATAAGGAAATTAAAATTAATAAGGAAATTAAATTAAATACGGAAAATAATTATAAATTTGCGATTTTTAATTATAAATTTTTATTTATTATTTGATATTACTTTGGATGTTTTCAATTAACATTCCTTTACTGTGTATATTGATAGCTCCTTTGCAAGTGTACAAAGTTGCCCGTAGTAATAAATATCGATCCCTCGAGGATTGTGATTCAATACTAATTCTCTTAACTTCTAATATTTAGATTATGAAAATAAAAACCAATTTTAAGGATTTTAAAGATTGTAGCAATCACTCATAAAAAGTAAAAGCGAAAATCAAATAGTTTAAGAAATCAGATGAGAAAAATAGTACTTGGGTCTTGTTTCACCTATTCAGCTTATGCCTTTATTCTAACAATGTTCATATGAATTTAATAAACTCCTCTACGACGATTTAGCCTATGTTCTAAGATGTTGATAACTCACACGCCCTAGACTTTCAATTCAATTACTAAGTCTGTTTTACGAGCACCTAGACCAGGGAATTGAAGATTAAGTTCTATTTAAACTAGCCAACGCAATTAGGTTCTACTCTTGAATCAAGCAGTAGGGAACGCCTAATCTAATTGTTTCCTTGTTTCTCTAATTCCTAATCAACTTCCGTTCTCATAAGAATCAGTAAATTACTCGCATTCATTCAAGTATAATCAAAAGATAAATTGAAACAACTACGTAGATTAATAAACAAAATTCATATGAAGCAAAGGTTCGAATCAAAACATAATCCTAAAAAGGATTCACATCCCAAGTACTAAAAGAGGTTTAGCCAAGCATGGCCATAATCAAGAATTAAAGAGAAAGAAAATAGCACCTAAAATCTCCAGGAGAAACCTTGCAAAAGCTCTCAAAATCCTAAGAAGTTTGTGCTCAATTCCAATCACCAAAAACTTTTCACAAAAATAAAAGTAACATTCAATATATAATGGATCTCCTTCCGTTGCCTTTTCTCCGTACCATCACGTGGGCTAGGCATCAGATAGGTTAAAAAAAACAAGCTTTACTTCCGCCACGTGTCACCCATCAATTGGTCCGTGCTTTAAATAGAGTGGAATCGAGTACAACTCACATCACCGTCTTAAGGTGGACCTCTGCCACCATCATGCCACATGGCGAGAAGGGATACAACAGCCATTGATTTCCTGCACGTGCATGGGAGATCCCGTGGGCCAGCAGCACCGGATCAGCTCTCTTATTCTGATTTTCTCTTTTCTCTTTATTCCGAAAATCCTAAATAAAATTAAAATAAACTAATTAAAATAAAATCCTAGAAAGATAATAATAAAAAATAAACAACCTAAATCCTAACCAAATCTATTATTTGAAAAGTACTAATTAATGATAAGATAAAAACTACTAAAATCTAACAAATCAAAATAAAAACTCCTAAAATCCTAAAATAATTAAAAATACGAAAATTATATAAAAATACCATAAAAACTAATTAAAACTCAGAAAATAAATTAAAAATAAAATAAAAG
The DNA here is from genome assembly GCF_012489685.1 of Lotus japonicus. Classification (NCBI taxonomy): domain Eukaryota; kingdom Viridiplantae; phylum Streptophyta; class Magnoliopsida; order Fabales; family Fabaceae; genus Lotus; species Lotus japonicus. The sequence continues at coordinate 25,461,244 of NC_080042.1, read as the reverse complement.
ACCCACAAAAATACCCTTATATCCCCGGGTCAACATATATACAAAAAAATCTGCCTATAATGTGTTTAGTATATGTTCATAAATTGGGAAAAAACACCTAAATTATAAATGGGTGGAACCCATAGATCAAGGAAAAAATATTTACTTTCAATATGTTCTCTTCAATAAAAAATGTGTGAACATTCAATATTAACTTAATCACTTTAAAAAAAATATTAACTTAATCATTTACTATATTCAATGTATATAAATTTTAAAAATATAAACGACAATTATATGCATTAATATCGTTGACTGATTTGTTAAAAATCATGATACAAATTACATTTGTTGCATTAATTACAATCATTGAATTGTTTAAGTATTGCTTATTTTTGCCTAAATTAAGTGTAATAACCATAATAAGACATATATAAACCGAAATCATATAATGCATAAAAAAGTACGAATTACTTGATTTTAATGCTTGACTTTTTTTATACAATTAATTTATAAAAATTAATTCATATCATAATTTTGCCAAAATTACTTCAATGTATTAATGAAATGATTATACCTTATTGGGCAGCAACATTATTTTTAAATATTGTAATTAGCCAAAATCTGCGTAAAAAGTCATTTTCACCTATATTTAAATATGAATGTAACTAATTCATTTAATATAATTTGTAATTAATGCATTTTAGAAAACGGTTTTCACATAATGTTAACTTGTATCATGTTTTTTAAAAATTCACTCAATGTAATTAATTTATTAAATTTCGTATGAAATAAAATTACATTAAATGTTGGTGGTCAGTACCTTTAAACTCTTTTGCCCAATTACAATAAATAAATCAAAATGGTGGTGGTTAATGCATTTAACCTATTTTATGTATAAAGAGAATTTTTAGCAAAATATCATGTGATTTTTAATTTATTTCCATTTAAAAAAAAAGAAACGGTTGTATGTACCAATTTTTTTTTAACTATGTACCTATATTGATTATGGAGAATTGATTTTTGTGGTAATGAATAAAACTGTTTTAATTCCCCATATTGTTGTTTTTAATGTTTGACTTTTTAGTCATTTAAATTTAAACTAAGAACCATAAAATTGAAGGAATGAAAATCAGCAAAAAGTCTTCCTCAAATTTGACTTCTGACATGGCTCTTACAAATTATAAAACTGGAATTATTCAAAGGAATTGATTTAATTTATTTTGATTAGATCTGTCTTAATTCTCCAAAATAAACAATATTTAACATTTTGTTTTTGCAAGGCATTCCGTAAAAACTTGGATTTATTTTGCTGTTCATGTGTTGACATTGGTAGGTTATACAACGTTTATTATTTAACATTTTTAAGTTAATTGGTCTATTCACATACATTTTTGAACATATTCTCTGTTATATGACTATTCTACATATATATCTATACAATAAACTTAATCGCCGTGCAAAGCACGGGGTAAAAACGCTAGTAAGGGTATTATTTGAAAAAACATCATTTAATGCTATTTTGAAAAGCTAAAGTGACAGATATATAGAAACAAAAAAAATTCAAAGTAAACAATTAATAAAGAACGAAGGCAGTAAGTTACTAGTGACAATTGGTCTTCTACATTAAGCGTCTCGTACTTAAAGGGAAATTGAGCCACCACAATGCTTGGTCAAGATTATCCAATGGGATTTGAGGTGATTGTTTAAGGGGCAAATATTATTAAGGCATGCAGCATATGGAGAGGAAGGAAAAGATCAATTCTAGCTACCAAATTACTTTTGAATATCAGTGAAAGATAAAGTAGCTGACCCCCTTCGTTTTGCTTTCTGCTGAGAAGGGTGTTCCTCCATCCGGTCATGTATATAACCTGAAAGGTTGCAGGTACAGTGTCATCTTCTTTCGCAAACATAGAATCATAAATAGCTGCAGTTGCTAAGGTTGTGTCCCTCTTTCTCTTTAGTAAGTTAAAGCAGTTAAATATAATAAATTTATTTTAAATTAATGTTAAACTTTTAAAACTATCCTTATTATATTACGTGTAAGTGACATTGAAAAATGTAATTGGTGTTGATGATGAGTGAGATGAAAGAGAAAGTAATCAATGAGTGCACATTTTACTAGTTCAAAATTATTAAGGGTAATAGTGTCATAAAATAGCTAATGTAGCATAGGCTTTAATTTAGTTCTTATAAAAGAATCAAGATTATTTCTCATTTGGTTCTTAAAATATAACTAGAATGAGTAATAGACAATAAAATTTACCAATTCCCTTTAGTAAAGAAAAAATTGGTCCTAGTAACATATTTTTTTAAATGTATTTATCATCAAGGAGGGGATTGTAGGTTTTAAAATTAGAGAGGAGAGAAATATAATTTAAACTTCTTTTTTAAGGGAGAAATGTTTTGGAGTATTACTTTTCTGAGAAATCTGTTACACTTATGAAAAGATAGAGAGTAAATTACTCTTCTCTTTTTGGAGAGATGATTAAATTACAATCACATGTACCACCCTACCTTTAATTATATATGCAAAGCCAGCAAAATATATTCTCCTCTTGTTAGTCACATTTTGTTTTATTTGCACCATAAATGTTAAATATTATTATGTTTATTGTGAAGCACCCTGGTCCAGCTAATGGGGAATTTTAATTTCCAATACTTGTTTCAACATTTGCAAAACCATTCAGTTTTCATGGCCGGTGTTCATGTGAGGGTGGAAATGGGATTAGTTGTAGAAAATAATAATTTTAAGTTTATGATATAAAAACATTAGACACATGCATTTTGTAAGACTCATATTTTTAGAATTAATATTCTTAGTTAAACTCCGACTTACTCTCAAGGTTCTATGCTAGCGTAACGGTGAAAAGTGTATGTTAAAGTTGACAAGTGAAATGATTAAAATATTTTATGTATATATATTTATGGGGTTATAGCCATTTCAAATGCTAGTCTGAGTCATATGTTAAGTTCAAACGCCTTCATCATCTATCTTATTTTGAATGATAACAATTTTCAAGAGTTCTCCAAGAGCCTATTAATGATAGATAAAGAATCCTTGTTGTTTACTTTTCATGAGCTACACAAAGGTGATTTAATTGTTACGTCTTGGAACTTCATACGAATTGAACTTCAAGACAAACAAGTATAGTCAAAAGAACTAAGAACTTATGATCTACTTGTTTCATCTGGAATTTCATATGCATTGGAATTTGGGACGAACAAGGACAGTCTAAGTAATTAGTCACTTGCTCTAATCATACAGTCTGATTGCAAAGAAGAAAAGTTATATCTGCAAAGACTGTCTATACGAGGAAAAGATGAAGCTCGACAAAGCACATTTTATCGTTTGACTCAAAGATGAAAAGAAAGAAGAAAGTTGAAGATCGTCTCAACAGAAGAAACTGCTACAAAAAGAGATACGATTCTTCAACGAGAGATTCCGAGCAAAGCAGAAAAGAAGACAAGACAGCAGACATCAGAAAGTTGATTAAAAGAAGAGCTGTCAGCAGAAGGTCAGAAGACTTTCTAGAAGAAGAGTAGGATCGTCTCAAGGAGAAAAAACGATCGTCTGCAGAAGAAAGAAAAGGATAACTTGCAAAGGAGAATCAGTTGTCCAACTTGACCTGGCCAACCAGAAGAAACTGTGTTCAGAGAAAGCAAACATCATGTCAATATGGAAAAGATCTCTGGCAACACAGAAGAGAGAGAGGTCAAAGTGCAAAGCTTCAAGCAACCATCAAATATTCACAATGACCAAGGGAAACTATCATAATCTTCAGACCTAAAGTTTTCCCTTATCTCTCTCTAGGAATGAGATGAAGTCCATCGTCTATGTCGACTATTCCTCAACCAGACATCATTAGATCATCCTAAGGAAGAAGTTTCAAGTCATTTTGCCTACAATCATCGTCCACATAAGAGGAATATGCATCATCGTCTGAAGATTATAGGGAAGCTAGTCAAAGAAGTCTCGACATCTGCAGCAGCACGTGATTTGACACGACACTGTAACCAAGGCTAAAGACGCAACACTCCATCTATCAAAGAGCCTTTGGTCATCTCAACGGATAATAGCTCTGACCTATGATAAACAAATTTCAACTTCCAAAGAAATAAGTCTCCATCAAGTTGTACCAACTCAACACGTTTATTGACTTCATCACAGTTCGATGCAACAGTCATAATTTCGTGAGACCATCCAATGGCTAAATTTGTACTCACAGGAGATCAAGAGCTATAAGTACGAAGAATGAAGACTTCACAAGTTGGCTTTTGCAAGACCAAACACTAGACTTTTTAGAAATATGAATTGGGATTCAATCAAAATATTCTAACCTAGTTCAGCATTTCCAGACACGCTATCAAGAACATATTCTTATCGTCTGAAGAAAATTCTAGAGGCATGAGCTCAGAAGAAGACATTATCATCAACCTCAGCAACAAGGATCTTCTCACTTAGGAGATTTATTTTTTTATTTCATCGTTGTTGTAAAAGAACATAAAGTAATTCTATAATACTTTATAGTTCTTAGTGCTTCATTTCACTACTATCCCTCTTATTCAGGAGAGATTGTAAAGTAGTAGAAATGGTCTTGCATGCAGGAAAAGTCCTTTATACTTGTAGGGAGGAGTCTCGTCTAATAATTGTTGAGGAGGAGTCATTAGAATACTTAGGCCCGAAGAGGCGTTAAGAATACTTAATGCCTGGAGAGGCAGTGGCCAAAGAATACTCAACTGTTTGGAGAGGCAGGGACAAAGAATACTTGTTCTACATGGAGAGGCAGGGACAAAGAATACTTGTTCTCCCTGGAGAGGTTGGGACAAAGAATACTCAATGTTTGGAGAGGCAGTTTTGAAATAATACTTGCTTGGAGAGGCTATAATACTCAATGCCTGAAGAGACAGTTTCTAAAGAATGCTCCTGCATGAGGAGGCAAACTGAAGAATACATGTAAGGAGGAGTCATTGGAACTCACCCTTAGTGAAATCTCAGTTAATGTCGAGGACTGGATGTAATCCTATCGTTCTGGGGTGAACCAATATAAAAGCTTGTGTGTCATTGTCTCTTTCATTTACTCTTGCTTATCCGATGCGCCAAACGATTCAGTTCTTCAACTATCATCAACTATCGTTTGGATCTTAAAGATTTTGAAGGGTACAATTCAACCCCCCCCCACTTCTTATGCATATCTTGGATCATCATCATATGCATACACGAAAGCGATTTAGATTTGTGAAGTGATTCTCGCTTGCTAGAACACTAACTAAGCCTTGATTCTAAATCGGAGCGGGGATAGGACCCTCAGGGTATTTTTTTGTGAATGTGTGTGCAATTCCGGAACTTTTGACTGTAATATCGTTAGGGGTTACATTCCAGAAACCCGAGGAAGTTTTACTTAACCTCCGCATAGGCCTTTAGTGAATTTCCGGGCCACGAAAAAGTGTGTTCGAGGATCCTTCATGAAATTCAGGTTCCCCCTCCCCCATCCTTATCAGTAAGGAATCTTTTCCCAGAAGGAAGTTTCCCCATCTGGGAAAGATTTCCTTGTTAGATTCTCCGTTAGATTTTGGAGCAGGCTGCTTCCAAAATATTTTCTCACTTAAATGAACTCGGGGCAATTATCAACCTTTTATGTTAGGATACTTAGCTTAGACGCATAAATAATGACGTCATATTTGCTCTAACTATCTTCATATATCATTTTAATTTGCTCAAAGTGATCATAATTTATATTTTATTATTTCATAGAGCTCATTATAATTTTTGGTATAGTAATATGTCATCCCTATATTTTTCTCTTTAGCTCTATGAGTTAAATCTTACACTACATAAAAAAACCTACACCTAAATAACTCATTTATATGTATATATATCAAGTTGAACCCTCTCTACCTCACGTGTCCTCTCTCGTTAGCACCCACACAATCTTCTTCTCTCACGTTTTTTTTTCTCAAGTTTCAGCAGAACACCACCACTGCTTTGTGATGACCCGAGGTTTATTCTATCTTTGTCGAGTCCTTCTTGTTTCTTTCTTTTCATTTTTGAGTCCTTTATTGAGTTTTTGAGTCAAGTTGAGTCCCTTTTTAATTCATATTTGCATCTGCATTAGTTTAAGTGTTTTTAATTTATTTAGTTGATCTTTTTATTAGTTTTTATTAGTTTTAGTTTAAGGTTCATCCCTATGGTCAGGTTGGAGCTGGAACTTTGTGAAAATTTGAGTCTTGATGGTCTCTTGGGGGTTTTATTTGCTAAATTGAATGATGGATTGATGAGTTAACATGATTAATGAGATGTTTCCATGAGTTACATTGTTGTTTTGATGGTTTCTTGAGATTCTTTTCAGGTTTGATAGATTTTTGATGGAAAATGATGATGATTGAAAGCCAAGTAATGAGCCATGATGATAGATGAAGAAGGAGTTACAAAATTGAAGAAAAATCAGATGAGCCATGCATGTGCGCCATGTATACCACGCACATACGTGGAGCTTCTGTTGGAAAAACCTGATGCCCACGCATGTGCGCCGCCTGATCCACGCACATGCGTGGTGGCAAAACCTGATGCTGCGATTTTTGCGTTTTGAGCGTTTTTGCCCACGCATGTGCGTGGAAAAGGCCACGCACATGCGTGGATGACCGTTGGAAACTCTATAAATAGGGCTTTTGTTATTTCTTTTAGGTATCTTGTAACTTTTTGAACAAAACTTAGAGTTTTAGTTTCTTGGAGCTTGTGGGAGGCTTCTTGGCACTCTTAATTCAGGTTTTTGTTCTTTTGATTTGCATTATGAGTTCTCTAGCCATGTTTGGCTAGTTTACCTTTGTACCTTGGGGATTGTGGATCCTAGTTTAAGTTATATTATGAACTTCTGAGTTTCTTATATGAATAAAGTTTCCTTTCTATGTATATTTTCTCTGTTTCAATACTCTCTTGAATGCATGCAAGTGTTTGGCTTTCTTCTTGCACAACGGCAGTTGGTAAGGATTAAGGGACTTGGGATTAGATTGATTTGTTTGCTATCACTTAGGTATAAGGGTGGGAACTTATTGTGTTGGCCTGAACATACAAGCTTCATTCTTCAATTAAATTGACTAGGTACTAAGGCATTAGGCTTAGCAACTGAAATTGAATGATTTACTTGATTAAGGTATTAACAAGTGAAGGTATTGGCTACATCACCATAGAAATGTTCCTAAGAGTTCATATATGAATTAGATTGTGAGTAACATAACTGAATTAGGTGAAACTTGACCTAGGGTACTGTTTTCTCATAAGTTTTACTAGATTCTTGTTTATTCTTTTGTTACAATTGCTTCCATCACAACAAACTTTAATCTATATTTCTTTTTCTTTTCCATTCCAAACATTAATCTCCAAGATCAAATCAAAAAACAACTATCCCTGTGGTTCGACAATCTTTTTTATTACTTCGATCAATCCGTACACTTGCGGAATTGCTATCAAGTTTTTGACGCCGTTGCCGGGGATAGTTTCGTTTTCTTGATTGATTCTTGAGTTTTATTGTTTGGAGTTTTTTATTACAATTGCTTCATTGAATCGATGCTAATAAATTGTGTGTGAAAGTAATTTTTACAGGGTTCAATGGATGCTTTTGGTTTGAGTGGATTCCATGGATATGACCAACATCAATACTATGACCAAGAATGGGAAGGACAACCCGATATCTTTTGGGAAGGTGATGACAATTTTAATCCATGGGATCTACCAAGTCATCAGTACTATGGAGAGTATGGACTTGAATCTTTTGATCAAGAACAACCCCATCAATATCAAGGGAGTGGAAAGAAGAGCTTGGATGAAATGGTGGCTGATTTGGTACTTACCAATCAAAGTATCATGAATGAAACCAAGACCTGCTTAAGGAATCAAGAAGCTTCCATCAAGAATTTGGAGACTCTAGTGGGTCAATTAGCCCAAATCATAGTTGAAAGGCTTCCAGAAAACTTCTGGCCTCAAGCTTTGGAGGAGGGAGAGCAATCACTTACTATCCATGAAAGTGACATTGTGGAGAAAAGTGAGGAGCCACAGAGTGAAGAAGAATCCCCAAAAGGAGACTTCACCAATGTTCTTGAGACAGAAAGTGATAATACAATGGGTGAACAAATGGAAAATGTGATTGAATGTGGTGATGTTCATGATGTATCCATAGATGATTTTGTCTTTGGAGGCAAAATGCAGAAAGATGAGGAGGAATCTCCAAGTCTTAACATCAATCTCAAGGACCCGTGGATCAATGGAAAGCATGTCAATGAACAAACAAGAGGATGGAATCCTCTCAGCACACCATGGAAACAAATCAGTGAGAATTTTCTTAAACCCTCTATTCTTAATTTGATTTATGTTGCCATGATATCTGGAAATGCAGGTAATATGATGATGCAGTTGTGTCAAAATTTGCATGATCTAAAGGATCTAATGCAATTTGCTATAAACCCTGGATAGAACTTTGAGTCCGGGGTAGTCTATCAAAGACTTTAAAATTGAGCTTCTTGGGAGACAACCCAAGTCCAGGTTTCTTTTCTTTAATTTGAGTTTGCTTTAATTTTGTGTTCTTCTATTAAAAAAAAACATTTTCTTTTTAGGTAGTTAGTGCATCGAGTCTTTTGCATGTTTTTCTTCTTACGTTTGAGTCAGTATGAATATCCTTGGGTTTCTTGCTGCTATGTTGAACTTGCTTAAGTGGTTTCACCCTTAATTTAGCTGCTTCTTATTGAAAGTTGTTGATACAATCTCTATTGCTTTCTTGTGGTCTTTGTTGCATGCTACTGTGATTGGAAGTGAGGTTATCTTGAATATGTTTACATGAGTTCACTTAAGGGTTTCACTTCAATACCTTATTGTTTTGTTGAGTGCTGAGTGTCTCAAAGTTTATTCCTAACATGCTTGCACACATTTAGCTCTGTTTTGAAATGCATATTGGTTGTTTCTTAGTGCTTGAATTTTTGAAGAGACTTGGTAGGAAATTCTTTCTGGCCTCAGAGTTTTGTTGAAATTGCACTTTTTCCCCTAGTTGCCCAAGTTGAGCCTTATAATTGAATAATTTTTTCTTGGTCCCCAAACTATGGTGAATTATGTTGTTGGTGAGTGTCTTATGGTTTTGTTTGAGCAGGTAAAATTATAAAAGGACTTCCTTCCTAACAAAGAAAAGAAAAAAAGGAAAAAGCTAGTTGAATTGTCAAAAGAAGGGCAAGTGCCTTGACAATTGAAAAAAAAAAGTAAAATAAGTATGAAAAGAAGGAAGGAGTCCCAAATTCTTAACATTCTGCTCAGGTTGTATTGAATAAAGAAGTCACTCACCCCAAAATGTCTTGAGAGCCCCTTGTGCTATCCTTTTTCTTGGTTTCCCTACCTTTACCCTAGCCAAAGTTACAACCATTTTCAGTCTCTCTCTAAGTCTTGCTACTTTGCAACTAACTTTGATTTGATTGATTACCAGGGCTGGAGTTTTGTGCTTGTATGTTAGAGCACCAAAATAGTGAGATGAGTGCTTACATGGTGAGGAATTGTGATGGACTCTTGCATTCTAATTCTTGCTGATTTTTACTCTCCTTTCATCTATAGCATGTTTACAACTGACCTTTCTCTGTTTTGAGACGTGTTTGTGCAGAAAAGCTTAAGCAGCTGAAGAAAGGGGTGATTTATTCTGTGCTTGAGGACAAGCTACCTTGAGTTTACGCTTGAGGACAAGCTGTCGTTGAGTATAGTGGTGTGATGACCCGAGGTTTATTCTATCTTTGTCGAGTCCTTCTTGTTTCTTTCTTTTCCTTTTTGAGTATTTTATTGAGTTTTTGAGTCAAGTTGAGTCCCTTTTTAATTCATATTTGCATCTGCATTAGTTTAAGTGTTTTTAATTTATTTAGTTGATCTTTTTATTAGTTTTTATTAGTTTTAGTTTAAGGTTCATCCCTTTGGTCAGGTTGGAGCTGGAACTTTGTGAGAATTTGAGTCTTGATGGTCTTTTGGGGATTTTATTTGCTAAATTGAATGATGGATTGATGAGTTAACATGATTAATGAGATGTTTTCATGAGTTACATTGTTGTTTTGATGGTTTCTTGAGATTCTTTTCAGGTTTGATAAGTTTTTGATGGAAAATGATGATGATTGAAAGCCAAGTAATGAGCCATGATGATAGATGAAGAAGGAGTTACAAAATTGAAGAAAAATCAGATGAGCCACGCATGTGCGCCATGTATACCACGCACATGCGTGGAGCTACTGTTGGAAAAACCTGATGCACACGCATGTGCGCCGCCTGATCCACGCACATGCGTGGTGGCAAAACCTGATGCTGCGATTTTTGCATTTTGAGCGTTTTTGCCCACGCATGTTCGTGGAGAAGGCCACGCACATGCGTGGATGACCGCTGGAAACTCTATAAATAGGGCTTTTGTTATTTCTTTTAGGTATCTTGTAACTTTTTGAACAAAACTTAGAGTTTTAGTTTCTTGGAGCTTGTGGGAGGCTTCTTGGCACTCTTAATTCAGGTTTTTGTTCTTTTGATTTGCATTATGAGTTCTCTAGCCATGTTTGGCTAGTTTACCTTTGTACCTTGGGGATTGTGGATCCTAGTTTAAGTTATATTATGAACTTCTGAGTTTCTTATATGAATAAAGTTTCCTTTCTATGTATCTTTTCTCTGTTTCAATACTCTCTTGAATGCATGCAAGTGTTTGGCTTTCTTCTTGCACAACGGCAGTTGGTAAGGATTAAGGGACTTGAGATTAGATTGATTTGTTTGCTATCACTTAGGTATAAGGGTGGGAACTTATTGTGTTGGCCTGAACATACAAGCTTCAATCTTCAATTGAATTGACTAGGTACTAAGGCATTAGGCTTAGCAACTGAAATTGAATGATTTACTTGATTAAGGTATTAACAAGTGAAGGTAAAGGCTACATCACCATAGAAATGTTCCTAAGAGTTCATGTATGAATTAGATTGTGAGTAACATAACTGAATTAGGTGAAACTTGACCTAGGGTACTGTTTTCTCATAAGTTTTACTAGATTCTTGTTTATGCTTTTGTTACAATTGCTTCCATCACAACAAAATTTAATCTATATTTCTTTTTCTTTTCCATTCGAAACATTAATCTCCAAGATCAAATCAACAAACAACTATCCCTGTGGTTCGACAATCTTTTTTATTACTTCGATCAATCCGTACACTTGCGGAATTGCTATCACTTTGCACAACACGCACACCATGCCTTTCTCTCCATCCTCATCACAAGGCAGTCAGGATCGGGATCCTACGTAGGATCGAGAGGGGGATAAAAGATCGAAGATCGGAGGATCGGGACCTGGATCGTAAGATCCTACAAGAAACGTTAATATGTATTTAATAAAATACACATATACAAAAAGTCACATATAGAACAAAAATTATTCATGATTAATATGTATTTAATAAAATACACATATACAAAAAGTCACATATAGAATAAAAATTATTCATGATTAACCATAAGAAACACAAATTCTTATGTTTCTTAAAATATGAGGAAAGACATAATGATATATCCATAAGTTAATTAATAGTATAAGACTTATCCAAAACATTACTCTTGATTCACCATAACAAATTAAGAACACATTTTTTTTGAAAGTCCCAACTAATACATAGTCATTACTTAAAAGCAAAACCCAAAAACAGAAAACAAAAGCCACAATCCCTTTACACAAGAGATCATAAACCCGCCGCTGCAGGCACAAAACTATAGCCCCAAAAGCAATTAGTAGTACTTATGCAGCAAGGAACATAAAACAAACCAACCAAAATACATGTTAACCTCATTAAATGACACATAGAGAACAAATAAAGGCCTTATGCAGCAAGGAAATCATGCCCTTGAATCACAGAACAAACCACAATGCAACACTAGAGGAGGAACAGGAGAAAATTAAGAGATTCCAGCAGCAAGCAAAGGCACAAGTTACACCACCAAACAACAATGAGAACATAAACAACAGTGTTTCAGTTTCACCATTTCACTGTTTCTAATTCAAAATAGAACTGTAGTTTGGAATTGGTGGGTACATGAGTATTGACTATTGGGTAAATTAGTGGGCCAAACCAGAAAAAAAAAAATAAACTCAATTAAAATCTGATCCATTAAAAGTAGGATCAGATCGTGATCCGAAGATCTTACCTCAAAGATCTCGATCCTAATACGATCCACTAGATTTACGATCCTAGTCATGATCCAGATCGAAATTGCCCTTGCAGATCGTAGGATCTTACGATCTTACGATCCAGATCCCGATCATGACTACCTTGCTTATCACCATCACTTTCTTCTTCTCAGGGCCGACTCAAAGGTAAAGCCACCCAAGCAAGGGTTTTAGGCCCCAAAAATTTTTTTACTAAGTAAAAAAGGCCCTCTAAGTTAAAGTTTGCTTTAGGCCTCATTTAGGTAATAAGGTCTCAATTTAAAGTTTGCTTTAGGCCTCATTTAGTGTTAGGTCGGCCCTGCTTCTTCTTCCATTTACCTTCTCATTCATGTAGACCATGGCGGCACACCACTACCTTCTTCTTCTCCCTTGGCAACACCCAAACGCACACCATGGTCCCTCTTCCCTCCCTCACGTAATTTCTCTCTTTGGCAGCAAACCACCATGGCTTCTCCTTCTTCTCCTACACCAAAGGTAGCCACCACCTGCATTCTTCTTCAACGTTTTCTCATCTCAATCTTTGAGCTTTGTGAGCAAAGGTTAGTATTGGCCTCAAGCTTTGAGTTGATAGGCTTGGGAGTATGTCTTTGATCTATGTAGTTTGATAGTTAATGCATGAAAAAGTTGATTATACCAAAAGTTAGCAACTTTTAGGTGTTTAATTGTGTTAGAGCTCGACGCATGCTAAGTGCCTCTGTATTTATTGCTTATATGACATTTAATTTAAGTTGTATGGAATCAATTTTGGAGAAAGCACAATTTTGAGTTTTAGGGCCCGTTTGGTGTAACACCCCAATTTCGGTGGCGTCACTTTAGTAACCAAAAAGAAAACAAAGCGGAAAAACGTGAATATTTTTTTTCGATATTTGTTCTAAGTAAATAAAGACTTGACAAAATAAAACTTATCGACGAAAGATAAAAACAACTAATGTACAGATATATTTACAGTACCCGCAGTAAGTAGCATGTCACGTCACGAGTAACCTCCAGTGACGGAAAAGTAGTGCCTGTGGGCAAATATGTACAAACTAAAACAAAAGGTCAAGTATTCTGAAATACAGTCCTCCAACGAAAGTAGGTCAGCCCAAAAACAGCCCGAAGACCTCCTAGTCCGACCAACTCTCTTTGATTCCCGTAAAGAGAACCACATAAAAAGCTAAAGGTCGGGGACCTACCCTACACAGCCACAACACCACAGCACTCCCAACTATGCATCACCATGGTCGTCGTCTGAATCTGAATCCAAGACGACTAGGTCGATGTCTCCGATCATCTCTCCTCTCGCTACTGGAATCTGCTCCTGGGCGGATCTCATGGGTCCAGGTCTCGAACCAAGGTCGGCAGCAACGACAACAGTAGGTGAGCTAGAGTCCGATGAAGTCCCTCCCACAGGCACCTCCTCCGAGGGGTCCTCGTCGTCCGAAGGTGACGGTGGTGGTGGTACTACGACTCCAGGTCCACAGTGCACACCTGGTGGTAGGTTGAAGCTGACGGTGTAGCGTCTCAAAACTCCGTGCGTCAAGTTTCCCATCCTGTTGACGCGATCCTCCATTATTCGCCCCGAATAAATGGCTCGGTGACCGGCGGGGTCGACCACCCATGAGCCCGGGGTGTCCTGATCCAACATCTCGAACCTAGTCCCCCCCGAAGGGACGACCATCTCGAACCAATCTGCCATCGACATCTGACAAAAAGGGCATACATAGCCCCCCAGACACAGGTAGCACGCGCGAGGGTCAACTCAATGAATTACATAATAGTACATCCAATAGGTAAAGTTAAGCAATAGCTACATAGGCTTAGATATAGATGATAGCAATATGAAATGTATATCTTTCCAAATGATTATAAATAAAACTTGCGGACAATTAACATATCTCAAACAAGATTAACAAGTATCAAACACACGCGGCAACTAAGTCAGCATGTATGGTGCATGAATGCAATGCTAAGGAACAAGATGCAATCCGGAGGGATGGGCACCATCGAGTCAGCCCTAACACCAGCCACGGTGGGACCATTTTCGCTCGGGCGTCTCTTATACCAAATAAAATGTAGTCAGATCAGCAGTGAACCCGCAGGTCTGCCATTTCCGTCTGCTTCTAAGAATCACCGCAGTGTTCTTATGTGGAAATCCGGGTCTTATGACCATTTTGGAATCCACCGAGGTCCGGCATCCCACCGTGTATTAACCTCAAAATGTGTGCATGAATGCAAAGTGATTAGCCAAACAACGTCTCCGACCTCACTCGTCACGTCGTCACGTGTTCTAGCTAACTTATTGTCTCTAAAAAGAATACCCTAAGGTAAATGTCGATTCTGCGACAAAAGACAATTAATTATGAAAAGTATCTCATGATGATTTCTCGAATCATCCGACTCATCTCCATCCGATGGTTAAAAACTGCCCAGCGAGCAAAGAGTATCAACATACTCGGAAACTATCCGTTTCCCGGCTTATCTTTTAGATAGCCCAACAACAAAACTGCTCATCGAGCAAAAGAGCATCAACGTACTCAGAAACTTATTAATTTCCCGGCTTATCCTTTAGATAGCCCAAACAACAAAACTGCTCATCGAGCAAAAGAGTATCAACATACTCGGAAACTTATTAGTTCCCCAAAACTTGGACTCGGTGACACTTCTCATTTTCCAAAACTAATATTCAAGTTCTAAGCCTTCTTCTGAGATTGTTATCATTATTTAAAGGTTCAGAGGTTGTTTTTATGAATTTTCCTTGTAAAATAGTTTCCATTTAGTTTTATCTCTAATCTTATGAGTTTAAAAGATCCCATAATCCCAAGTAATTCCCAGAGAAGGTCTCGATCCATTAAAACAATAACAAGGGCCCGAACCTCTGTTCGTCCCGTCAAACTTCCCAAAATCTCATGATGAGTGTGGCATAACTGCCCGTTATCCTCACTCTGACGTACAACAGATATATGTGTATTTGCATAATCAAAGTAACACAATCCAACAGTCATGGCACATATATCAACACATCCTAGATTAACCATTTAGCACATAGCATGTGAATCAATCTCAAAAACAATTCAAGCGATAAATGATTATCAATTGTCAGCCGTAGCCTCAGAAAACATTTTTCCCAGTCAAACACAATCAAGTGCATAAACAGTAAATCAAATCGAATTCGTCGACACCTAAAGCATTATCTAGTATTCAGTGAGTAGCCCTCACCTATAGTTCCTCCAGGGTGTTCCTCAAGTTCTCCTTCACAACCTTCCTCTCCGACTCCATAGAGTTCCTCAAACGAACCTTAGAGCAAATTCACAGAAATCAATCACAATGAGTCAGAAACTCAGCAAACAATAAGTACTAGGGTTACACGAAGCATTATAAACTTCGAAGTACAATAATCTAACGAGTTAAGACAAGTTTTCGAAAAACAAAATTTTCCTCCCCCTATGGAGTGCTCTCGGCCACACATCATAATTGTGTGCGCCGATTTTTCTTCGATCAAACTTGGTTCCTAGGTTATCATTAGTCGTAACTAAGACGAATCAAAGCTCGGAAAAATTTTCGGGTCGAAAACTGTTGCAGGGGTATTTTGGTCAATATTTTCAGCTCAGAATTTCAAAATTGGAATTTCGAAAAATAAATTGGACGGGGACGTTACTAACGACGTTTATGACAACTAATCCTACTAGCACTAAGCTACGTCGAGAGTTTTAAACCGAAAGAAAGAAACTTTGGCTCAAAATGGGTTTTTCAAGCAGAATTGGAATTCGACGGCATTTCGGCGACATTCGGCAAAATGTAATCCGCTAAACACGCTCTTGGGCATGCAGAGAATAAGTTTAGACAGAGAAATCGAGTTATCTGGACAGTTTTACAAAAAGCTCAAAACTTTGAGCACAGAAAGACATAGAGAAAGACGACAGAATTGACGATCAGAAGTGAGAGATAGCATCTATACCTCGATGTCTTCGAATAGCAACGAACGGTGCAGCGATCGGGCAAGAAACAGCGAAAAACTTTTTCTTCCTCCTCCTCCTATGGTGCTCGCGGGTTTGGGTTAAAATGGGTGAAGGGTTTTTGAAATTTTTTCATTTTCTTGCTATTTATAGGTTTTGGAAAATGCGGAAAAATGAAAATTTCGCGATTCCGATTTTTCCTGCGCATTCCTCTGTGAATTCTTAGATAGGTTCTGGCGACAGAATTCCAGAACTTAAAACAGGTTTCTTGGAATTAAAGCAAACAATCCAAAGTCGGTGTAAATCGATTTTACCCGAAAAACTACTTTTTGCAGTTGACGTCGGATGAGAAAACTTTGTTCTGAAGAAAGATTAGAAATATCAAGAGAAATAGGCGTACGCGTGTGGAATCTTCGTTTGAAGCTCCGAATAGAAAAAGTCTTCATCGTCCGTTGATTTTAGGTTTCTTGAACTATCAGTGATTTAGTTTCGGCAAACTTCCGAGTATTGGAATTTGACTTTCGTACATTCCAGGGTTTCGTATCGAAACGCTTGTTATGGAAGAATTAAGAGAAGTTCTAACATTTCTCTGAAGATTTTTGGAATTAGTTTCCATCGTGTCTTTAAGTGTAAATTAGCTATTTACTAGCGTTCTTGCCCTAGGTTTAAGCGAATACTAATCGTGCTATAACTTTTATCGACTTTGATACAATCCTTAGCCTTTTCCTGAACTTTCTCCTTCATCAATTAATTCCATTCGATAAACTCGTTCAGGTTTTCCTTCACGTTACATCAAACTAATCGTGAATAGGAATTTTTATTCGATTTATTCTAAGCTTAAAAACTTGGGTCTCACATTTGGTGACCATGACAGGATAGGATATGACATGATAATAATCATATCTTGTTGTTATCTGTTGTTTGTTGCGCCAGCAGGATATCATAAAACTATCCTGTCTCCTATCCTATCCTGTCAATCATGTGTAAAAGTTATCCTGAGGGGGGAGCTAGGATAGAACAGGATAAGATACCAGTTATATATTTTCTTTCAATATCCTAACTCCAAATTAATTTATTTTAATATTATATAATTTATAATTTATAATAATATTAATTAGTAAATATAAAAATATTAATTTAACAAAAATAAAAAGTAAATAAGATTATTATTTATAAATAGTAAAATAGACTACTCAATTACAAATATTGATTTATTAATAATAATAGACTAATTTAATATTTTATCTCCTATTATTTAAAAGTTATTTATCTACTTATATAAAGTATTTTTGAAATAATAATATTTTTAATTTAGTTAATTTTTATTGTTTATCACATGTCACAACTAAGTGTAAACCATTGATTACAAATATTGATTTTTTAATAGTAATAGAATAATTTTCTATTTTCATATCCTATTATTTAAAACTAGTTATCTACTTATATAATAATTTATAATTTAATTATAAAGTAATTTTGAAATAAAAATATTCTTAATTTAGTTAATTTTTATTGTTAATTATAGAGTCTCATGGGTAATGCCTGCTTCTCTTGAGTGCCTCATTTTGGAATGGGATTGTCTTCCAAGGTTATCTGATAAAACTCTTTGGAGTCTCATTCCCTATGCTTTATCATGGTCAGTTTGGACAACCCGAAATGAGGTATGTTTTAATCAGAAACCTTTCTTGAGCTCAGAAGTCTGGGATTTGCACTTAATGCATGGGTTGGTGGGCACTCCCATTGCTTCAAAAATCCTCCTACACCTTGGACCAACTTTCGCGGAATTTCGAAAGTATCAAGCTCACCACTGCCTCACCGCATGTGCGTTTTGCAATCTGGTTCCCTCCAGAGCCTGGTCTAATTAAAGTGAATGTAGATGGTGCTGCTAAAGGTTGTCCAGGGATTTGTGGCATTGGCGGAATCTTAAGAAATTGCAGGAATGAAATCCTTGGTTTTTTTTCCAAGAATATTGGCATTGGATTCGCTTTCGAAGCTGAAGTTAGAGCTATTCATGAGGCTTTGCAGTTCTGTTTGCTTAGAATGATTCGTAATATTTCCATTGAAAGTGATTCCTTATTGGCGGTGGGTTGGATTAATAATCGCAGTAATAGACCATGGAAGCTTCTAAGTATTCTGAACCAAATTGATCTTTGGCTGGTGGAGGTGAATTGTCTGAAAGTGTCACACATTTACAGGGAAGCAAATTCTAATGCAGATAAGCTGGCCAAAAGGGGTGCTGCTCACACTAAAGACTTGGTTTATTTCAATGAAGCTTTAGCTTTAGTTGGCCCTTGATGACTATGGTTGTATCTCTCCTCTATACTGTGGGTTATTTTATTTGTATTGCTTTTGTATGATGCATTTTGAGTGCAAGTTTTTCTTGTCAGAGGTTCCTTTGCTGGGGTTGGTCGCTTTTTGGGATCATTGGCTTCTGCTGGAGTACTCTTTCCCCCCCTTTGGTTTTTTCCCACTGGGTTTTTCCTTAGGGGGTTTTAATGAGGCTCCGCTCTAGCTCTCTTTTGGCCTCAAATTTCAGCTAGGGATGATTAGGCTATTGCTTATATGCTAGTGTTTGAACTCTTTTGTTCTGCTTAGTTTTCCCATCCATTTGAGAGGATTGTTCTCATGTTTTGTTTTTCCATTAATAATACCCTGATTTTAGTTCTCAAAAAAAAATTTATCACGTGTCACTATTTAAAAGGCTATCTTCAAAACAATAAAATCGGCTAATTAATAAATTTTAAATAAATTTTATTTATTTTAAATTATAGACTCATTAATTAAAATGTAAATAAATTAAATTTAATAGAATGATCAATTTTAAATGTGTTTTTTATTCAAGTATAAATCTGATACATTTTTCCTTATCATATTATGTCCTTATCATGTGCACCTCAAACACAGGATATGATAAGAGTCTATCCTGCTCTTATCATATCATGTTGCTATCCTGTTCACATATCATATCATATCCTGACCATCAAACGGACCCTTAGGGTTTTAAATTGGAGTTTTTTGATTCTAGAACTTTGGGAGGAGTATATGCATGCTATAATCTATTCTTAGGCCCTAGTAGTGATGCATGAAGCCTAGGAATTAGCTTGTTGTTAAAGACACTGTCAACTCCCAATTAGAGCTTATAGGGTCGTGGGTGTGCAAGAGATTTTAGGGGAGGAAATCACTTTTTGAAGCTTAGAACTGATGCATGAGCTTAGGTTGAGTTCCGGAGAATGTTGGCTTGAGTTTAGCAATGAAAATGTTGAATATGCTATGTGTTATTTGAAAAGTTTACTTGTTCTTTAAGTAAGCTAAGTTGTAATATGTGCAATTGTTTGAAAGGCCTCGCATGAACTTAGATTGAGGATGTATGTAGGAAATGAAATGAAAATGAAATTGTATTCTAAAATAAGCTAGAGGTTGTGGCTCATTAAGGAGGGAAAAGAGAAGAGAAATTGTTGGAAGCACTAGGAACATGACTAGGATAATGGTGCTTTCATATGTCGTTTGTTGACATGTTTTATGCTTTAAATGTGTAGCTAGAACATTAATTGCTTACTTGAAACTTGAGTTTTGGGTCAAGTTACCCATTCGGGGTAAACTTCTTGGTTATGTCTAAGTATTACATTCCTTTAGCTTAGAGAGCTTTCCGGTTTGATTAGTCGCTTAAGAGTCGAGTAGTTGCTTAGTGGCTAGGTGTTCTTGGAATGAACATTGAAGAGAGGTATAGTACCTAGAGGTAGAGGATTGTGCTAAGAGAGAATGAGAATGAGAGAGGGAGTGCTGAATTTCATGCGTGATTTTCTCAAATGAGCCAAAAGTCCCTTACCCTTGATAACTACCTCCTATTTATAGAGCTTGGGTACTACCTATTGGGTCAATTGGGCCTCCGAGGTCAAGGCCCATCTGAAGGCCAGGGCCCCGCCTCAGGGCGGGATACATGCTGGGCGTTGCCCCTCTAGGGGCTCGCCCAGTCCACTAGTCCACAAGACACCGAGCTCGAGGTATGAGAGCTAAGTGTGTCTTTTAAATGCTTTTACATATGTCTTACAGTACACCGGAATCTGCACTGCCAACATGGCTTGAGAAAAGAGAAGTAAACTATATCGCCAACATGGCGTGAGCAAAAGGAAACTAGCATTTTCAGTTACCCAGTCCACTGACTTGACGAGCAACCCGAGCTGGCAAGTCCACAAGTCCACAAGCGGCGAGAACGATTACTTCGTATTGGCGATAAGTTGGAGCAGGTGTATGATCGTTCGCCGGCGGGAAAGGTGGCAGGCATGGGTCATGTGCTGATCATTCAATCATTGACTGGCGGTAACCCCGGCGAGCGACTGAACTTTGTTGTTGGTGTCACCTGTCAGGCGATGGTGTTTGATCTTTATAGTGGCGAGGCTTTTCGCGCTTTCCCTTATTTTAAAACCCTTTCAAATCCTTATCTGCCCCACGTGACTGCCCCACGTGATGTGTCGGTTACATCAATTTCCCTCTTTCTCCGGAACCGTCACTTCACCTTTCATAACCGTCCCATCGTGCGCAGTAACTCCCCATTGCACGCGACCCACCTCCCCAAAACCATCATGACTTCCAACCTTCCACACGCGTCCAACACGCGTCACCCTTCCAGCTTCCCCCCTTCTCCTATAAAAACCCTTCTTCCCCACAGTCATCCATTTCCGAGACCTCTCTTTACTTCCCTAATCGCTTACCAAACTCCCTCTGCCCACTTCCGCTCCGGAGCCGTCGCTTATCACCCTTTCCGCTACCCACTCTTCACATCCTACTCCGGTGAGTCCCACTGTCCTTATCTTTGCATCATACACATACTCATCTTTTCCTTTCTTTCACTTCATTGTCTTCTAAAAATGGCTTCAAGCCCTACCTCCCCTAACCACTCCTCTTCTTCCTCCGGAAGCGACCCTGATGCCACCGCCGCCGGCGGCCTCCGTTTAGAGGTCCCGGAGATCCCACCTTACCGACTAAAAACCTACGCCACTCTGCCCCTTCCAGTCCAAATAGCCCCCACTCACGAGGCTATAGACCAACCTTCTATTTTCCAGAATAGCGATCTCATCGTGCAGTTCGTGAACTCCCTGGGTGGTTTGTCTAATGACGATGAGTTTAACGCCAAACTCAGGATCTGGATTTGCAGTCCTGGGGACCGCCCCTGGCTTCATAAGCCAGACGGCGACGTAAAGAGATCCCATTTTTTCTTTGCGTATGAATACATGTTTAGCGAGCTTGGAATCAGGCTTCCTTTCTCGCCCTTTGTCCAATCCGTCCTCCGCGACATCAACGCGGCTCCCTGCCAACTCCACCCTAACGCCTGGGCCTTCATTCGATGTTTTGAAATCTTAAGCGCCGCTGTCGGCATCGCCCCATCCCCCACCAGTTTCTTCTACCTCTACGACGTCGACCCCAAGTCCATCAAAAACAAAGGATGGATTTCCTTGAAGGCCCGAGCCGGCCGGAAGTGCTTGCATCCCCACAAAAGTAACGCGAAGTCCTCCTTCGCACGGAAGTACTTCCGTGTGGTGGTTCATCCCGCCTACCCAGAGGCATTCACCCTTAGAGACGGGACCGCCCTTTTTCCTCTTTACTGGACGGAGAAGCCCAATGGGATCACCGATCCTTCAGAGGAATCTTTGTCCGCCAACGACAAAGCCTTTCTTAATCTCCTTGCCCCACTTCCCATCCTTGACTGCACAACAGTCCTTGAGGGCGCTGACCTCTCAAGAACTCCCAAATACTTAGGTTGCCCATAGCTCACTTTTATTATTGACATTTCCTTTCTCGTCTCCTATGTTGTCACTGATCGTATTTTTTATTGTTACAGAAGAAATGAATTTCACGAACGCCGAGCTCCTGAAGGCTCGCGAGAGGAGAATGGCTCGCTTTTCCCCAAAATTCAACACTGAGGGCGACGTGAAAAAACGGGGCGGTGCTGAGAACCAAGCCGAGAGCACCAAAGCTCCCAAGAGGAGAAGATTGGTCAAAGCCTCCTCCGGCGCCGGCACATCCAACCCTGGCACTCAGCCCACCACTGCTGCTGCGCCTAAAGGCAAAAATGCCACTGAAGCCTCCGTCGCCGCGGCTATCGAGCCAACCACGGTACCAGCTTCTACTCCTGCCACCGCCGGTGCGACCGCTGCTGTTGCCGCTGAGTCCTCTGCTGGCGCCACAGCCGCCTCCGTCGGTGCCACAACCACCAACATTTCTCAATCCTCAGCTGCCGAGAAACTCGCCGGCGTCAACGCCACAAAAGCTGCTGCGTCTTCCGACACTCCTGTTGGAGAGAAGGAAAAAGAAAATGAAACCCCGAAGTCTCCCTCTCGCCAAGATGCGCCTCCTAGCCCGCCCTCAACACATGATGCGGGCTCCATGCCTTCCCCGCCTCATCAAGGGGAAAAATCCTGTCCTGGCGCTGCCACTACCTCTGAAGCGGCTCAAATTGAACAAGCCCCTGCTCCCGAGGTCGGCTCTTCAAGCTATTATAATATGTTCCCCGGTCGTGGGTTCGATCTCCACAGACGGCGCCAAATGTTCTTGGAATGAACATTGAAGAGAGGTATAGTACCTAGAGGTAGAGGATTGTGCTAAGAGAGAATGAGAATGAGAGAGGGAGTGCTGAATTTCATGCGTGATTTTCTCAAATGAGCCAAAAGTCCCTTACACTTGATAACTACCTCCTATTTATAGAGCTTGGGTACTACCTATTGGGCCAATTGGGCCTCCGAGGTCAAGGCCCATCTGAAGGCCAGGGCCCCGCCTCAGGGCGGGATACATGTTAGGCGTTGCCCCTCTAGGGGCTCGCCCAGTCCACTAGGTAATTGTGCTTTTGCTAAGGGTTAGAACGTGCTAGCTTGTAAACCAAGGAGTTGGAGCGATCGTTTGAAGATAACGAAGAAAGGAGAATCACCAAAGGTAAGGGAAACTCTCCTATTTACTAGCTAACATGACTAGGTGTCGAAGTATCGACAATCATTGACGATTTTGAATTGTTGAGGCATATGTCGTTTATTGAATTGTTGAGGCTTATGTCAATTATTGGATTGTTGAGGCGTATTCCGAATTTCTGAATTGTTAGTGGATAAGACAGGTTTTGTTTTATTGAACTGTTAGTGGATAAGACAAATCTTTATTCATTGAATTGTTGGATATGCATAACCGACGGTTATGCCAGATTATTGAATTGTTAGTGTATAAGATAGGTTCTGTTTCATTGAATATTGTATATGCATAACTGTTGTATTATGATGAAATTATATCGATTGTGAACACTGAGTGTTATGAGAGTTGGCGAGTAGGATCCGACGGGAGGTCTGAGCTATTAATGGCATTGAGGATCGACGCTTTCTCAGGAAGAGAACTTCGGGGAAAAGGGGATCTTTTTGAATGTTAGATTTTGAAATAAACAGAGACATAAGCCTACAAACTTTGAGAACATTTTCTGTAATGAAATTAATCCAAGATAAAACACTTTTATATGATAAAGAGAACCTCTTTGGAAGGAAACTTAGAATGTGAAAATGAGTTCGAAAACGGGAAGGGTCAACAATCCGGATTTGAGAAGGAAGAGTACTTGATTTACAAGTATCAAGAGGATGAACCGTTGTGACTAGAGAAGACACCAAGTGCAGGTGACAATTCTTTTCTTGTTGAAGCAATTGGTCAGGGTACTGACGTTTATACTAGGGAAACGATAGAAACAATGAACTTTAGCTAGACACATATCCGTGTGAGGACGAATCGTTGTTTGGCTAACCCCATCGTATGTATACATATCTTGAGGTTGAGACGGTCGAAAGATCGGGTCTTGGTGAATTTGAGACGGTCAAAAGATATGGTTTCACGATGATTGAGGGGATGGACCTCAATCGTGTTTTGTTGATCGGTTAAGGAGATGGATCTTAATCCTGTTTGTTGACCGGTTGAGGGGATAGAACTCAATCGTGTTTTGTTGATCGGTTAAAGGGATGGACCTTAATCGTGTTTTTTGATCAGTTGGGGGGATGGACCTCAACCGTGTTTGTTGAACGATTAAGGGGGATGGACCTTAATCGTGTTTGTTGATCGGATAAGGGGATAAACCTCAATCGTGTGTGTTGTATGATTAAGGGGATGGACCTTAATCTTGTAGTTTTCTTTGATTAATGGGATAGACCTTAATCTTGTTGTTTTGTTTGATTAAAGGGATGGACCTAAATCTTGTTGTTTTGTTTGGTTAAGGGGATAAACCTTAATCGTGTGTTGATGGATTAGTTAGGAAGTTGATTCCTAATCGTGTTGTTTTAAGCGGTTGACCTTCGGGTCGTGCAAGTACTACAGTGGCACATGGTTATATATGTAGGCGACGAGCTTACTGACTGATGACATAACTTATAGTCACTGGATATGAACGTGTGCAGCTTTTGCCTAGTGTTTCATCCCATTTTGCGTTCTTTTTCGCAATTCCTCGTTTATTTTTCATTTTATGTAATAATTTAACCCATATTATGTTTTAACGAGCATACCTTTAAAGATGCGGTCATACCAGCACTAATGCACCAAATCCCATCAAAACTTCGCAGTTAAGTGTGCTTGGGAGAGAGTAGTACTAGGATGGGTGACCTCCTGGGAAGTCCTCGTGTTACATCCCATTTTGCCTTTTTTTTTTCGCAATTCCTCGTTTTTTCCCAATTTTATTTAATAATTTAATACATATTATGTTTTAACGCGCATAACTTTACGGATGCGATCATACCAGCACTAATACACCGGATCCCATCAGAACATCGCAGTTAAGTGTGCTTGGGCGAGAATAGTACTAGGATGCGTGACCTTTTGGGAAGTCCTCGTGTTGCATCCATTTTTCCCATTTTTTTCGCAATTCCTTGTTTTTTATTCTCCATTTTATTTTTTAATTTAACGCATATTATGTATTAACCCGCTTAACTTTACGGATGCGATCAAACCAGCACTAGTGCACCGGATCCCATCAGAACTCCGCAGTTGAGTGTGCTTGCGCGATAATAGTACTAGGATGAGTGACCTCCTGGAAAGTCCTCGTATTGCATCCCCTTTTGCCGTTTTTTCGCAATTCCTTATTTTATTTTTTTCCATTTTATTTCTTAATTTAACGCAAATTATGTTTTAACCCGCATAACTTTACGGATGTGATCATACCAACACTAATGCACTGGATCCCATCAAAATCTGCAGCAAAGTATGCTTGGGCGAGAGTAGTACTGGGATAGGTGACCTCTTGGAAAGTACTCGTGTTGCATCCCCTTTTGCCGTTTTTTCGGAATTCTTTTTTTTTCCATTTTATTTCTTAAATAACGCATATTATGTTTTAACTCGCATAAATTTACGGATGACGAGAGTAGTACTAGGATGTGTTCTTGGAATGAACATTGAAGAGAGGTATAGTACCTAGAGGTAGAGGATTGTGCTAAGAGAGAATGAGAATGAGAGAGAGAGTGCTGAATTTCATGCGTGATTTCCTCAAATGAGCCAAAAAGTCCCTTACACTTGATAACTACCTCCTATTTATAGAGCTTGGGTACTAACTATTGGGCCAATTGGGCCTCCGAGGTCAAGGCCCAACTGAAGGCCAGGGCCCCGCCTCAGGGCGGGATACATGCTGGGCGTTGCCCCTCTAGGGGCTCGCCCAGTCCACTAGTCCACAAGACACCGAGCTCGAAGTATGAGTGCTAAGTGTGTCTTTTAAATGCTTTTACATATGTCTTACAGTACACCGGAATCTGCACTGCCAACATGGCTTGAGAAAAGAGAAGTAAACTATATCGCCAACATGGCGTGAGCAAAAGGAAACTAGCATTTTCAGTTACCCAGTCCACTGACTTGACGAGCAACCCGAGCTGGCAAGTCCACAAGTCCACGAGCGGCGAGAGCGATTACTTCGTATTGGCGATAAGTTGGAGCAGGTGTATGATCGTTCGCCGGCGGGAAAGGTGGCAGGCATGGGTCACGTGCTGATCATTCAATCATTGACTGGCGGTAACCCCGGCGAGCGACTGAACTTTGTTGTTGGTGTCACCTGTCAGGCGATGGTGTTTGATCTTTATAGTGGCGAGGCTTTTCGCGCTTTCCCTTATTTTAAAACCCTTTCAAATCCCTAACTGCCCTACGTGACTGCCCCACGTGATGTGTCAGTTACATCAATTTCCCTCTTTCTCCGGAACCGTCACTTTACTTTTCATAACCGTCCCATCGTGCGCAGCAACTCCCCATTGCACGCGACCCACCTCCCCAAAACCATCATGACTTCCAACCTTCCACACGCGTCCAACACGCGTCACCCTTCCAGCTTCCCCCCTTCTCCTATAAAAACCCTTCTTCCCCACAGTCATCCCTTTCCGAGACCTCTCTTTACTTCCCTAATCGCTTACCAAACTCCCTCTGCCCACTTCCGTTCCGGAGCCGTCGCTTATCACCCTTTCCGCTACCCACTCTTCACATCCTACTCCGGTGAGTCCCACTGTCCTTATCTTTGCATCATACACATACTCATCTTTTCCTTTCTTTCACTTCACTGTCTTCGAAAAATGGCTTCAAACCCTACCTCCCCTAACCACTCATCTTCTTCCTCCGGAAGCGACCCTGATGCCACCGCCGCCGGCGGCCTCCGTTTAGAGGTCCCGGAGATCCCACCTTACCGACTAAAAACCTACGCCACTCTGCCCCTTCCAGTCCAAATAGCCCCCACTCACGAGGCTATAGACCAACCTTCTATTTTCCAGAATTGCGATCTCATCGTGCAGTTCGTGAACTCCCTGGGTGGTTTGTCTAATGACGATGAGTTTAACGCCAAACTCAGGATCTGGATTTGCAGTCCTGGGGATCGCCCCTGACTTCATAAGCCAGACGGCGACGTAAAGAGATCCCATTTTTTCTTTGCGTATGAATACATGTTTAGCGAGCTTGGAATCAGGCTTCCTTTCTCGCCCTTTGTCCAAACCGTCCTCCGCGACATCAACGCGGCTCCCTGCCAACTCCACCCCAACGCCTGGGCCTTCATTCGATGCTTTGAAATCTTAAGCGCCGCTGTCGGCATCGCCCCATCCCCCACCAGTTTCTTCTACCTCTACAACGTCGAGCCCAAGTCCATCAAAAACAAAGGATGGATTTCCTTGAAGGCCCGAGCCGGCCGGAAGTGCTTGCATCCCCACAAAAGTAACGCGAAGTCCTCCTTCGCGCGGAAGTACTTCCGTGTGGCAGTTCATCCCGCCTACCCAGAGGCATTCACCCTTAGAGACGGGACCGCCCTTTTTCCTCTTTACTGGACGGAGAAGCCCAATGGGATCACCGATCCTTCAGAGGAATCTTTGTCCGCCAACGACAAAGCCTTTCTGAATCTCCTTGCCCCACTTCCCATCCTTGACTGCACAACAGTCCTTGAGGGCGCTGACCTCTCAAGAACTCCCAAATACTTAGGTTGTCCATAGCTCACTTTTATTATTGACATTTCCTTTCTCGTCTCCTATGTTGTCACTGATCGTATTTTTTATTGTTACAGAAGATATGAATTTCACGAACGCCGAGCTCCTGAAGGCCCGCGAGAGGAGAATGGCTCGCTTTTCCCCAAAATTCAACGCTGAGGGCGACGTAAAAAAGCGGGGCGGTGCTGAGAACCAAGCCGAGAGCACCAAAGCTCCCAAGAGGAGAAAATTGGTCAAAGCCTCCTCCGGCGCCGGCACATCCAACCCTGGCGCTCAGCCCACCACTGCTGCTGCGCCTAAAGGCAAAAATGTCACTGAAGCCTCCGTCGCCGCGGCTACCGAGCCAACCACCGTACCAGCCTCTACTCCTGCCACCGCCGGTGCGACCGCTGCTGTTGCCGCTGAGTCCACTGCTGGCGCCACAGCCGCCTCCGTCGGTGCCACAACCACCAACATTTCTCAATCCTCAGCTGCCGAGAAACTCGCCGGCGTCAACGCCACAAAAGCTGCTGCGTCTTCCGACACTCCTGTTGGAGAGAAGGAAAAAGAAAATGAAACCCCGAAGTCTCCCTCTCGCCAAGATGCGCCTCCTAGCCCGCCCTCAACACATGATGCGGGCTCCATGCCTTCCCCGCCTCATCAAGGGGAAAAATCCTGTCCTGGCGCTGCCACTACCTCTGAAGCGGCTCGAATTGAACAAGCCCCTGCTCCCGAGGTCGGTTCTTCAAGCTATTATAATATGCTCCC
Organism: Lotus japonicus; assembly: GCF_012489685.1. NCBI lineage: Eukaryota > Viridiplantae > Streptophyta > Magnoliopsida > Fabales > Fabaceae > Lotus > Lotus japonicus. Next base: position 25,432,939 of record NC_080042.1, on the reverse strand, counting down.
AACGCCATTGAACCTTCTGAATTCTTGCTTACCGGCCTCAACCGCGAAGTCATAGAGAAAGAAGTCTTGAGTCGGGGCCTTAATGAAACCAAGGAGGAGACTCTTGCTTGTCTCCTACGCGCTGGGTGCATCGTTGCCCACGCGTTTGAGAAGTTCAATGCCGCCACCGTTGAAGCTGAGCGGTTGAAGGCCGAAAGTGCTAAGCATCAAGAAGCCGCCGCTGCTTGGGAAAAGCGTTTCGACAAACTGGCGACGCAGGCAGGAAAAGACAAAGTCTATGCCGACAAGATGATTGGCACGGCGGGGATTAAAATCGGCGAGCTGGAGGATCAGTTGGCGCTGATGAAGGAAGAAGCAGATGAGCTTGATGCAAGCCTTCAAGCTTGCAAAAAGGAAAAAGACCAAGCTGAGAAGGACTTGATCGCCCGAGGCGAGGCGCTGGTTGCTAAGGAGTCAGAGCTCGTCATACTGCGCGATGAGCTGGAGTTAGTGAAGAAGGCGTTGGCGGAGCAAGAGAAAAAATCTGCGGAGTCCTTGGCCTTGGCGAAGTCTGACATGGAGGCGGTGATGCAGGCTACGTCCGAGGAGATCAAGAAAGCGACCGAAACTCATGCCGAGGCCCTCGCCACGAAAGATGCTGAGATTGCTTCCCGACTGGCAAAGATCAAAAGGCTAGAGGACGAGCTGGCGACGGAGAAGGCCAAAGCCACTGAGGCGAGAGAACAAGCCGCTGACATCGCCCTTGACAACCGCGAGCGCGGTTTCTACCTCGCCAAAGATCAGGCCCAACATTTGTACCCGAATTTTGACTTTAGCGCCATGGGAGTAATGAAAGAGATAACCGCCGAAGGACTGGTTGGTCCCGACGATCCTCCCCTGATTGACCAACACCTCTGGACAGCGACTGAAGAAGAAGAGGAAGAAGAAGAACAGGAGAAAGAAAACAATGAATAATGTAATTTTAACATTACTTTAGCTTTTACTGTCACCTTGTAGTGTACTTTTCTGCCATTCGTCTATGTTTAAGCAACCCTTCGCCATAGCTTTTTATATCGCCGTTGGATATTTTGTAAATCATGTTGGAATGCTTCTGCCGTACATTTTTTAGTCGCCGCCTTCTTATGGCTTAAAAAATTTAAGAATAAGTTTCATAGTTTAACCCCTCAACACGCCAGAGTAGTAAAATACTCAACATCCTGAGTGACCAAGCACTCGCCTTCCACCTTATTCATTCGCCGACCTTATATCTTGCGCTATTTTTCACGCGTCATATGATTGAATTACGCCTAACGATTTCGTGCTTAATTTTAACTAGGACTTGTTGCTTGGTATTCCACCACCAAGACTTTAGACGTTTTCCCCAAAGGAAGAAACGGCCTCCATTCTCGAGGACTTCGCCCGGGGCTTTGCCCGCTCGGGGCTTACAATGCTTGGATCCCAATGGCCATTTGGGGGTCCCAAGACTTTTGCCTAGTTAACGGCGCTCGTCGTATTCTGGCGAGACTTACCCAGCACATCGTTTACGGGACCGGCGATCACGTCAGACTTTCCGGAGGGTGATTCCCAGGCGTCAAAGGCCATTTGTGGAATCGCCGCAACCTTCAGGGTTCCAACAAGCCCCTTTGGGGATCAAGCTTGTCCCACTTAGTGATCGCCGTAATTCTTTATGTCGATCGGCAATTCCGATCGTCAGGGAATCCCTGGAATTTTTGGACACGAATTTCGTGAATTTTCGTTTTATTTTATTGATGGAGCGCCTCATTAAAAAACTCCTTTCGGAGAAAAAGAGCACGCTTTGTTATTGCAATACATTGGAGAATTTGAAAACACTTCGGAAAATTTTAAAGATATCTGGCTCCGGCGACTCCGCCTTGTTCACTTTCTCGCCTGCGATCAACTATAATAGTAGCGCAAGCTCAAACCATTGAACGATCGAGGTAACCGCCTTCCATCAAGCTCTTCTAAGTGATAGGCCCCATTACCAAGAAATTTAATAATGCGGTAGGGCCCTTCCCAGTTGGGAGTAAGCTTGTTCCCCGGGGCTCCCGATCGCCACTTGAGGACCAGGTCGCCGACCTGCATATCTCGGACGCGAACCCTGCTGTTGAACTTTGCCGCCACGCGCTGCTTCATTGCTGTTTCTCGAATGTGCGCCTCGTCGCGCGTTTCCGACAAAAGGTCCAGCTCCATCGCCATGTTGGCCTGATTTTCCCCTTCAAAACCTGGTTGAGTCCGCCACGTAAAGTTGTCAATCTCCACCGGCAACATGGCATCTACCCCATAGGTCATTCTAAAGGGGGTTTCCCTTGTAGTAGATTGCTCGGTGGTGTTGTACGACCACAGCACCGCCGGAAGTTCATCCAACCAAGCTCCCTTAGCCTCCGCAAGCCGTCGTCTTAGTCCTCGTAGGATTACCCTGTTTGCAGATTCCACCTGCCCGTTCGTCTGCGGATTCTCAACAGAGGCGAACCTCATCTGTATGCCCATTTCCCTGCAGAACTCCCTTGTTTGGCTGCTTGAAAACTGGGTCCCATTGTCAGATACGATCGCCCTTGGGATCCCGAACCTGCAAACAATACGCTTCCAGTAGAAATTGACTATCTTTGCAGAAGTAATCTTGGCCAGGGGTTCAGCCTTAATCCACTTAGTGAAGTAGTCCACCGCCACTAATATAAACTTCATTTGTGCCCTGGCGGTCGGAAAAGGTCCGACTAAGTCCACACCCCACATGGCGAAAGGCCACGGGGCGCTCATCGTTACCAACTCTTTTGGCGGTGCCTTAGACAAATCCGCGAACACTTGACATTTCTTGCACTGCTTCACGAAGTCCATACAATCTTTCCTGAGGGTGGGCCAGTAAAAACCCGCCCTCAACACCTTGCAAGCCAAAGACCTTCCCCCGATGTGGCTCGCGCACACTCCTTCATGTACCTCAGACATTATCGCTTCGTACTTCTCTGGCGGTACGCATTTCAACAATGGCGTTGAGAAACCACGGCAATACAAGTGTCCGTCAATGAGAGTATAGTGATTCGCCTCCCGCCGTTGTTCCTTCGTGCATTGCTCCACTTCTGCCGGGTCCCCCGCCAAGATAGATATTATGGGACCCATCCATGTCCCCCCTCTGTTCACGCAGGCCATGAGCTCGCCTTCGATGCTTGGGTACGCCAGCGTTTCCTGAATCACACTTTTGTTATTGCCGGGCTTCCGCGTGCTCGCCAATTTGGCCAGCGCGTCCGCCCGCTGATTTTCTGCCCGAGGAACGTACTCCACCACGACCTCTTGAAAAAGTGTCATCAAATACCGTACCCGCTCAAGGTACTTGATCAGATTGAGATCTTTGACCTGGAAAGTTCCCTTCACTTGATTCTCCACCAATTGTGAGTCCGTTCTTATCAACAAACTCCCGATCTTCACTTCCCGCGCCAACTTCAATCCGGCGATGAGAGCTTCATATTCTGCCTGGTTGTTCGTTGCTTTGAACTCGAATTTCAGGGATTGCTCCAACACTAGTTCCCCCGGCCCTTCTAACGTTACTCCCGCGCCGCTGCCACTACTATTGGAGGATCCATCCACGAAGAGAGTCCACTGAGTGTCCACTCTTTCAAACCGATCTGGAGTCAACTCGACCACAAAGTCAGCTAGTGACTGCGCACCAACCGTGCCCCGCTTATCATATTGCAAACCATACTCTGACAATTCAACCGACCAGGCGACCAATCTACCTGATAAATCCGGTTTTTGTAATACTTGTCTCAAGGGCAAATCCGTCCGCACCTTCACGGGAAAACTCTGAAAATAAGGTCTCAACCGCCGGGCGGTGACGAGGACCGCCAGCGCCGCCTTCTCAATTTTCTGATATCTGACCTCTGCGCCCTGGAGTGTGTGACTAACAAAATAAACAATTTGATGCTCGCCATCTACCTCCTGCAACATCACAGAACTCAGAGCTCTATCGCTCACAGCAAAATACAAATGCAGCGGGTGTCCCTGTATTGGTTTCGACAAGATTGGCGGTGACGATAGGAGTTCCTTGAGGCGAACAAAAGCTTTCTCACACTCCGCCGTCCACTCAAATGCGACATTCTTGCGAAGACACTTGAAAAAAGGGAAAGATCTGTCACCAGACTTGGGAAGAAACCGAGATAATGCTGCTATTCGCCCTGTTAAACGTTGGACCTCTTTCACATTAGAAGGGCTTTTCATCTGCTGAATCGCCTTGCATTTTTCTGGGTTTATCTCGATTCCTCTGGATGTGATCATGAATCCCAAAAACTTGCCACCCTGAACACCAAAAGAGCATTTCTCCGGGTTGAGGCGCATATTGTGCTTCCTTATCTCGCCAAATGCTTCCTCCAGATCTTGATGATGGTCTAAACCACGTACTGATTTAAAAATCATGTCATCAACGTAAACCTCCATGTTTCTTCCCACCTGCCCAGCAAAAACCCTATCCATCAATCTTTGGTAGGTCGCCCCAGCGTTCTTTAGTCCAAACGGCATGGTGCGATAGCAATAATTGACTCTGGCGGTCATAAAAGCCGTTTTGTCCTCGTCTGCCGGGTGCATGCGGATTTGATGATAGCCAGAATAAGCATCCATCAAGCTAAGCAGTTCATTGCCCGAGGCACCATCAACAAGGCTATCGATGCTGGGAAGGGGATACGAATCTTTTGGACATGCTTTGTTTAAGTCTGTGTAATCTACACACATTCGCCATTTCCCGTTCGCCTTCTTCACCATTACGACGTTCGCCAACCACGTCGGATACTTCACTTCCCTGATGAACTCTGCCGCCAGCAACTTGCCGACTTCCTGTTGCACCGCCTTCCCTTTGTTGCCACCCAAGCGCCTCCTGAGTTGTGAAACTGGCTTGACACTTGGATTCAATGCTAATCGATGGCATATGAAGTTTGGATCAATTCCAGGCATGTCTTTGCAGCTCCAAGCAAACAAGTCTAAGTTCTCCCCAAGCAGTTTTGTCAGGCGCGTCTCCTGCTCTTCCGTCAGTCTGGTCCCAATCTTCAAAGTGCGATCGCCAAACTTTAGCGCCTTCGTTTCCTCAATTGGCGTGGGCCTATTTACTCGCCCCTCGCCCCGGGGATCAAGATTTTCATCCGAAGCTTCGATTTCATAACATCTATGACCAACCAACGCACTCTTCTTGCCATACAAGTTAAGGCAATTATTATAACACTCCCTCGCCATCTTCTGGTCCACCTTCAGCTTTCCCACCTTTCGACTGCTTAGCGGATACTTTACCGCCAAGTGGGCTGTTGAAATTACAGCACAAAGGCGATTCAATGTATTTCGCCCAATGATGACATTGTAAGATGCCACCACCTGGAGAACCAGATACCTTACCTTCAAAACCCTGGCACACTCATCTTCCCCAAATATTGTGTCTAGATCAATGTATCCCCGCACCATTACTTGCTCCCCCGCGAAACCTACCAAGGTTCCCGCTTATGGAGTCAGATCATTGTCAGTTAGTCCCAACTTGTCAAATGCATCACCATAGATAATATCAGTCGAACTACCCTGATCCAGGAGTACCCTTCTAACGTTGAAACTGTTCATCCTTAACTGCACCACAATCGGGTCGTCCTTATGAGGCTTTATCCCCTCAAAGTCCGCCGTCGAGATTGTTATGTCAGGGTGTACGAATCCAAAAGCGACCTCATGAACGGAATTAACGGCACGAACATGGCGTTTACGCGCCGCATGAGTGTCGCCACCGCCGCCAAATCCCCCGGCGATGGTGTTGATGGTCCCGACGGGCGGTCCTGAGTGTTGAGCGAATGTGTCATCAGCCCCTCTTGTGGCGATAGCCGCTGATTCTTGCTTTTTCTTGCCCTTAGTGTCCGCTCGCTCCTCCTCCCGCTTGTGCGCTTTGTTTTGATCGCCACCGTTGCGCCACAGACCTTGACGATTTCCTTGATATCCCGCCCGAATCAACTTATCAATCTTCCGCTGCAAAGTCCAACAGTCATCCGTATCATGCCCGGCGGACCGGTGGAACTCACACCACTTCTTGGGATTGGCGTCCCGTGGCTGATACTTTGGGGCCTCCGGTTCATCCACTAGATTTGCGTCCCTCGCCCCTCGGAGCATATCCGACAAATCTGTGTTCATCACCATATCAGTTTCCTCCCGCTGGCGATGAGACTTAGATTGCCAAGGCTGACGTTGTTCATAATCATCGCACCGTGGATACAACTGTTCCTTGGTCGGTTTGAATACCGCTTTCCCCTTATCTGGTCTCTGCTGCTTGCCATCCCCCTTATCTTCGCCGCTCCTATCTTTTTTCGCGCGCTTGGGCGACGTGTCGCCCTTTTCCAACTTCGCGCGCTTTCTTTTGAAAGCGTCGTCCTCCTCGTCGAGAATATAAGTGCTGGCACGAGCACGCATCTCTTCCATCGAGCGCGCCGGCTTACGTGTCAATTTGCTGTTCAACCCTCCCGGCAGCAAACCGTTTTTAAATGCTAAAGCACAAGCTCGAGGCTCCTCGTCCTCTACCTTGACCGACGCCGCGCTGTACCTTGCCATGTACTCTTTCAGTGACTCCCCTTCTTGCTGGCGAATATTGTATAGGTCATTGATCGTCACCGGCTGATTCTTATTTGCCGAGAATTGCACTAGAAACTTGGATGAGAAGTCTCTGAAATTTGAAATCGATCCTCGCGGCAAAGTTGTGAACCACGCCATCGCCGTCGATTGGAACGTCGATGGAAACATCCTGCACTTCACCGCATCTGACGCCGCAATTATCACCATCTTCGTATTAAAATACAGAAGATGATCCTTCGGATCGGAATCTCCGCTGTAAGAATCCAGAACTAACGTTTTCATGTTATCCGGAATCGCCACACTCTCAACCTCTTCCGAGAACGGACGGAACTCAGCCACGGAATCTGCTTCTCTGCTTCCATCATCTCGCTGCTCGCGACGGTAGAAATCTAACTGAGCCTGTAGATGCTCATTCCACTGGTGGATGTTGCCAATGCTGCGCATCAAATGGCGCCATTGCTCCTGTGTTACCGCCGGTTGTTGTTCCGGAGCAGGTGAATTCTCTGGTGAGCGCTCCAGAGATCCCACCTGTGAAGGCGATGGAGGAGGTGGTGGTGATGGAGGAGGAGAAGGCGACTGTACTCCTGCTGTTCGTACCGGAGAATCCAGGACCACACGATGAGGCCGCCGAGGCGGCGAAATCCGCTGTCGCATTGGTGAATGATGCTGCCTCCTGCGTCGAGTCTCCATCCAAACCAGAAATGATGCAAACTCGATCGGAAAACGAACACTAGTCACAGAATCAAAATCAGAAAACCAGAGAATTGCCTAATCACAATCAGAGGTAACTTCATGCACAATCAATCCACGTGAATGGGAGTAGAAAGTTTACGGTCCCCACAGACGGCGCCAAATGTTCTTGGAATGAACATTGAAGAGAGGTATAGTACCTAGAGGTAGAGGATTGTGCTAAGAGAGAATGAGAATGAGAGAGAGAGTGCTGAATTTCATGCGTGATTTCCTCAAATGAGCCAAAAAGTCCCTTACACTTGATAACTACCTCCTATTTATAGAGCTTGGGTACTACCTATTGGGCCAATTGGGCCTCCGAGGTCAAGGCCCAACTGAAGGCCAGGGCCCCGCCTCAGGGCGGGATACATGCTGGGCGTTGCCCCTCTAGGGGCTCACCCAGTCCAGGATGGGTGACCTCTTGGGAAGTCCTCGTGTTGCATCCCCTTTTGTCGTTTTTTCGAAATTCCTTATTTTTTTCCATTTAGTTTCTTAATTGAACGCATATTATGTTTTAACCCGCATAACTTTACGGATGCGATCATACCAGCACTAATGCACTGAATCGCAAAAGAACTCCGCAGACAAGCGTGCTTGGGCGAGGGTAATACAATGATGGGTGACCTCCTGGGAAGACCTCGTGTTGCATCCCCTTTTGCCGTTTTTTCGCAATTCCTTAATTTTAATCCCATTTTATTTCTTAATTTAACGCATATTATGTTTTAAACCGCATAACTTTTCAGATGCATTCATGCAAGCACTAATGCACCAGATCCTATCAGAACTCCGCAGTTAAGTGTGCTTGGGCGAGAGTAGTACTAGTATGGGTACCCTTTTGGAAATTCCTCGTGTTGCATCCCCTATTCCTGTTTTTTCACAATTCCTTATTTTTTTTCCATTGTATTTCATAATTTAATGCATATTATGTTTTAACCCTCATAACTTAACAGATGGGCGAGGGTAGTACTAGGATGAGCGACTTCCTAGGAAGTCCTCGTGTTGCATCCCCTTTTGCTGTTTTTTCGCAATTTCGTATTTTTTTCCATTTTATTGCTTAATTTCACGCATATTATGTTTTAACCCACACAACTTTACGGATGCGATCATACCAGCTCTAATGCACCGGATCTCATCAGAACTCCGCACTTAAGTGTGCTTGGGAGAGAGTAGTACCAGGATGGGTGACCTACTAGAAAGTCCTCGTGTTGCATCCCCTTTTGCCTTTTTTTTTTCGTTTCCTTATTTTTTTTCTATTTTATTTCTTAAGTTAACGCATATTATGTTTTAACCCGCATAACTTTACGAATGCGATCATACCAACACTTAAATACCGGATCCCATCAGAACTCCGAAGTTAAGTGTGCTTGGGCGAGTGAGAGTAGTACTAGGATGGATGACCTCTTAGGAAGTCCTCGTGTTGCATCCCTTATTGCCGTTTTTTCGCAATTCCTTTTTTTCCATTTTATTTCTTAATTTAACGCAACTTATGTTTTAACCCACATAACATTACGGATGCAATATTACCAGCACTAATATACCAGATCCCATAAGAACTCTGCAGTAAAGTGTGCTTAGGCGAGAGTAGTGGTAGGATAGGTGACCTCATGGGAAGACCTCGTGTGGCGTCCCCTTTTGACGTTTTTTCGTAATTATTATTTTTTTAATTTCTTAGTTTAACGCATATTATGTTTTATCCCGCATAACTTTACGGAAGCGATCATACTAGGACTAATGCACCGGATTCTATCAAAACTCCGCAGTTAAGTGTGCTTAGGCGAGAGTAGTACTATGATGGGTGACCTCCTGGGAAGTCCTCTTGTTGCATCCCCTTTGCCGTTTTTTCACAATTCCTTATTTTTTTTTAATTTCTTAATTTAACGCATATTGTGTTTTAACCTGCATAACTTTACGGATTCGATCATACCAGCACTAATGCACCGGATCCCATCAGAACTTCGCAGTCAAGTTTGCTTGGGCGAGAGTAGTACCAGAATGGGTGACCTCCTAGGAAGTCCTCGTGTTGTATCCCATTTTACCATTTTTTCGCAATTTCTTTTTTTTTTAATTTCTTAATTTAACGCAGATTGTGTTTTAACCCGCATAACTTTACGGATGCGATCATACCAGCACCAACGCACCGGATCCAATCAGAACTTCGCAGTAAAGTGTGCTTGGGCGAGAGTAGTACTAGGATGGGTGACTTCCTGGGAAGTCCTCGTGTTGCATCCCCTTTTGCCTTTTTTTCGCAATTCCTTTTTTTTTAATTTCTTAGTTTAACGCATATTATGTTTTAACCCGCATAACTTTCGGATGTGATCATACCGTCACTAATGCACCGGATCCCATCAGAACTCTGCAGTGAAGTGTGCTTGGGCGAGAGTAGTACTAGGATGGGTGACCTCTGTAACACCCCGATTTCGGTGGCGTCACTTTAGTAACCAAAAGTAAACTTAATGCGGAAAAACGTGAATATATTTTTTTTTTTCGATTATAACTAAGACAAGACTGAAATAAATAAAACCCAAGTGCTAAAAGTAATAAAACTAATATACAATATATAAACAGCCCCCGCTGTAAGTAGCAACCTCGTCACGAGTGAACCTCCAGTGACGGGTAATAAAAGAGTAGCGCCCGTAGGCAAAAGTACAAACCAAAAGAAAAGGTTAAGTGTCCGCAACACTATCCCTCAAAATGAGAATAAGCTGGCCCATCGGCCTGAAACAAGACTTCCTAAGTCCAACCAACTCTCTGTGATTCCCGTAACGAAACCACACAAAAAGCTATAGGTGGGAAACTACCCTGTCCCGAATGAAACAAATAATGTTCAGAGCTAAGACTCTACTCCTACACTAATCCCATCTTGAGGAGCTCACACTGACACTCAATCCTACATGCTAGCGTGATCGTCGTCCGAATCTGAATCCAGAACGACTAAGTCTAGGTACATCCTCCGTCCTCCGCTCGCTATCGCGATGCGCTCCTGTTCCAGCATCCCAACTCTAGTTTCCCCCGAAGGGTGAACCGTCGTGAACTAGTCCGCCAAAGACATCTGACAAAGGGCGTTTGTTCGCCAAAGCACACACAGAAGACGCGAGGGTCAACTCCAAAGAATTATGTAAATAATAGCAAGGATAGATACAGATAATAGAATAGCCACTTAGGCTTATAGCTAGGGATAACATCCTAGGGTTACATATTCCATAATGAACATAACAGCAATAGTAACAATTAACATGTTCCAAATAGGATTAACAAATAACAATCACATTCGACAACTAAATTAGTATGCATGTTGCATGATATGATATGCAGGTTAACCCAGTCAACCACATGCATTCCGGAAAGGGAATGACATCAAACGGATCATCCCTAACACCAGCCACGGTGGAACCATTTCGGCCCGCGTGCCTCTTACACCACACAAAGGTAGCCAGATCAGCAGTAAACCCGTAGGTCTGCCATTTCGGTCTGCTACAAGAGACGTCTATAAACGCTCTTTCACGGCATTCCGGGTCTTATGACCATTTTGGAAACCGACGAGGTCCAGAGTACGTCCTGTGTTAATACCCCATTAATGTTGCATGTATGCAGGATGATTAGTCAAACAACGTCTCCGAATCTCACTCGACACGTCGCCACGTGTTCTAGGTAAATTAAAGTCTCTAAAAGCTTACCCTAAGGTAACGGTCGATTCTGCGACCAAAAGACACACTTCACCACAACACATAGCTGCTCCAACAGCACAAGAGTATCACATACTCGGGAACTATCAGTTCCCCGGACTTATTCCCAGGATAGCCCCACAACATAGCTGCTCCAACAGCACAACAACAAACGCTGCTCCAACAGCACCAATAGATCTACATACTCGAAGCCTCTCAACTTTCTCAACCCTCGGATCCGACGACACTTCTCGTTTTCCAAAACTAAGATTTGCATCTGAAGCTTCCTTTCGAGTTTGTTATCATTACTTAAAAATTTAGAGGTTGTTTAATGTCTTATGAGTTTTCTTTACAAAATAGTATCCTTTTAGTCTTATCGCAAATCCTATCAGTTCTCGGGATCTCCTAATCCCCAAATGACTCCAGAGAATGTCTCGATCCATAAACATCATAACAAGGCCCGAATCTCATTCGACCTATCAAGCTTTCTCAAAACTCTCAAAATAAAATCGGCATGACCTGCCCGCTATTCTCACGATTCAGAATCTCAGATTATAGTGCAAAAGCAGAATTAACTCATCAAAATCAATCAACATGTCATATGTCAATATCTTAAGCAATAACCACATAGCACTTAGCATATAAGGTGTTCTGGGAATGAACATTGAAGAGAGGCATAGTACCTAGAGGTAGAGGGATTGTGCCAAGAGAGAATGAGAGTGAGAGAGAGTGCTGAATTTCAAGTGTTATTTCATCAAATGAGCCAAAAGTCCTTTACAATTGATAACTACCTCCTATTTATAGAGCTTGGGTACTACCTATTGGGCCAATTGGGCCTCCGAGATCAAGGCCCATCTGAAGGCCAGGGCCCCGCCTCAGGGCGGGATACATGCTGGGCGTTGCCCCTCTAGGGGCTCGCCCAGTCCACTAGTCCACAAGACACCGAGCTCGAGGTACGAGAGCTAAGGGTGTCTTTTAAATGCTGTTACATGTCTTATTATACACCGGAATCTACACTGCCAACATGGCTTGAGAAAAGAGAAGTTAACTATATCGCCAACATGGCGTGAGCAAAAGGAAACTAGCATTTTCAGTTACCCAGTCCACTGACTTGACGAGCAAACCGAGCTGGCAAGTCCACAAGTCCGCAAGCGACGAGAACGACTACTTTGTATTGGTGATAAGTTGGAGCAGGTGTATGATCGCTCGCCGGCGGGAAAGGTGGCAGGCATGGGTCATGTGCCGATCATTCAATCATTGACTGGCGGTGACCCCGGCGAGCGACTGAACTTCGTTGTTGGTGTAAATCGTCAGGCGATGGCGTTTGATCCTTATAGTGGCGAGGCTTTTCGCGCTTTCCCTTATTTTAAAACCCTTTCAAATTTCCATCTGCCTCACGTGGCTGCCCCACGTGATGTGTTGGTTACATCAATTTCCCTCTTTCTCCGGAATCGTCACTTCACCTTTCATAACCGTCCCATCGTGCGCAGTAACTCCCCTTTGCACGCGACCCACCTCCCCAAAACCATCATGACTTCCAACCTTCCACACGCGTCCAACACGCGTCACCCCTCCAGCTTCTCTCCTTCTCCTATAAAAACCCTTCTTCCCCACTGTCATCCCTTTCCGAGACCCCTCTTCACTTCCCTAATCGCTTACCAAACTCCTTCTGCCCACTTCCGCTCCGGAGCCGTCGCTTATCACCCTTTCCGCTACCCACTCTTCACATCCTACTCCGGTGAGTCCCACTGTCCTTATCTTTACATTGCACACATACTGATCTTTTCCTTTCTTTCACTTCACTGTCTTCTAAAAATGGCTTCAAACCCTACCTCCCCTAATCACTCTTCTTCCTCCTCCGAAAGCGACCCTGACTCCACCGCTGCCGGCGGCCTCCGTTTAGAGGTTCCGGAGATCCCAGCTCACCGACTAAAAACCTACGCCACTCTGCCCCTTCCAGTCCAAATAGCCCCCAAACACGAGGCTATAGATCAACCTTCCATCTTCCAAGATAGCGATCCCATTGTGCAATTCGTGAACTCCCTGGGTGGCTTGTCCAATGACGATGAGTTTAACGCCAAACTCAGGATCTGGGTTTGCAGTCCCGGGGATCGCCCCTGGCTTCACAAGCCAGACGGCGACGTAAAGAGATCCCATTTTTTCTTTGCGTACGAATACATGTTTAGCGAGCTTGGAATCAGGCTTCCTTTCTCGCCCTTTGTCCAAACCGTCCTCCGCGACATCAACGCGGCTCCCTGTCAACTCCACCCTAACGCCTGGGCCTTCATTCGATGTTTTGAAATCCTAAGCGCCGCTGTCGGCATCGCCCCATCCCCCACCAGTTTCTTCTACCTTTACGACGTCGACCCCAAGTCCATCAAAAACAAAGGATGGATTTCCTTGAAGGCCCGAGCCGGCCGGAAGTGTTTGCATCCCCACAAAAGTAACGCGAAGTCCTCCTTCGCACGAAAGTACTTCCGTGTGGCGGTTCATCCCGCCTACCCAGAGGCATTCACCCTCAGAGACGGGACCGCCCTCTTTCCTCTTTACTGGACAGAGAAGCCCAACGGGATCACCGATCCTTCAGAGGACTCCTTGTCCGCCAACGATAAAGCCTTTCTTAATCTCCTTGCCCCACTTCCCATCCTTGACTGCACAACAGTCCTTGAGGGCGCTGACCTCTCAAGAACTCCCAAATACTTAGGTTGCCCATAGCTCACTTTTATTATTGACATTTCCTTTCTCGACTCCTATGTTATCACTAATCGTTTTTTTTTATTGTTACAGAAGATATGAATTTCACGAACGCCGAGCTCCTGAAGGCCCGCGAGAGGAGAATGGCTCGCTTTTCCCCAAAATTCAACACTGAGGGCGACGCGAAAAAACGGGGCGGTGCTGAGAACCAAGCCGAGAGCACCAAAGCTCCCAAGAGGAGAAGATTGACCAAAGCCTCCTCCGACGCCGGCACATCCAACCCTGGCGCTCAGCCCACCACTGCTGCTGCGCCTAAAGGCAAAAATGTCGCTGAAGCCTCTGTCGCCGCAGCTACCGAGCCAACCGTCGTACCAGCTTCTCTCCTGCCTCCGCCGGTCCGACCGCTGCTGTTGCCGCTGAGTCCTCTATTGGCGCCACAGCCGCCTCCGCCGGCGTTAACGCCACAAAAGATGCTGCGTCTTCCGACACTCCTATTGGAGATAAGGAAAAAGAAAATGAAACCCCAAAGTCTCCCCCTCGCCAAGATGCGCCTCCTAGCCCGCCCTCAACACATGATGCGGGCTCCATGCCTTCCCCGCCTCATCAAGGGGAAAAATCCTGTCCTGGCGCTGCCACTACCTCTGAAGCAGCTCAAATTGAACAAGCCCCTGCTCCCGAGGTCGGTTCTTCAAGCTATTATAATATGCTCCCCAACGCCATTGAACCCTCAGAATTCTTACTTGCTGGTCTCAACCGTGACGTTATAGAAAAAGAAGTTTTGAGTCGGGGCCTGAATGACACCAAGGAGGAGACTCTTGCTTGCCTCCTACGCGCTGAGTGCATCTTTGCTCACACGTTTGAGAAGTTCAATGCCGCCAACGTTGAAGCTGAGCGGTTGAAGGCCGAAAGTGCTAAGCATCAAGAAGCCGCCGCTGCTTGGGAAAAGCGTTTTGACAAACTGGCGACGCAGGCAGGAAAAGACAGTCTATGCCGACAAGATGATTGGCACGGCGGGGATTAAAATCGGCGAGCTGGAGGATCAGCTGGCGCTGATGAAGGAAGAAGCAGATGAGCTTGATGCAAGCCTTCAAGCTTGCAAGAAGGAAAAAGAGCAAACTGAGAAGGACTTGATCGCCCGAGGCGAGGCGCTGATTGCTAAGGAGTCAGAGCTTGCCATACTGCGCGCTGAGCTGGAGTTAGTGAAAAAGGCGTTGGCGGAGCAAGAGAAAAAGTCTGCGGAGTCCTTGGCCTTGGCGAAATCTGACATGGAGGCGGTGATGCAGGCTACGTCCGAGGAGATCAAGAAGGCGACCGAAACTCATGCCGAGGCCCTCGCCACGAAAGATGCTGAGATTGCTTCCCAACTAGCAAAGATCAAAAGTCTAGAGGACGAGCTGGCGACGGAGAAGGCCAAAGCCATTGAGGCGAGGGAACAAGCCGCTGACATCGCCCTTGACAACCGCGAGCGCGGTTTCTACCTCGCCAAAGATCAGGCCCAACATTTGTACCCGAACTTTGACTTTAGCGCCATGGGAGTAATGAAAGAGATAACCGCCGCAGGACTGGTTGGTCCCGACGATCCTCCCCTGATTGACCAAAACCTCTGGACAGCGACTGAAGAAGAAGAGGAAGAAGAAGAACAGGAGAAAGAAAACAATGAATAATGTAATTTTTAACATTACTTTTATCTTTTACTGTCACCTTGTAGTGTACTTTTCCGCCATTCGTCTATGTTTAAGCAACCCTTCGCCATAGCTTTTTATATCGCCGTTGGATATTTTGTAAGTCATATTGGAATGCTTTCGCCGTACACTACTCGCCTTCCCTCCTATTCATTCGCCGACCTTATATCTTGCGCTATTTTTCACGCGTCATATGATTGAATTACGCCTAACGATTTCGTGCCTTAATTTTAACTAGGACTTGTTGCTTGGTATTCCACCACCAAGACTTTAGACGTTTTTTCCCTAATAGGAAGAAACGGCCTCCATTCTCGAGGACTTCGCCCGGGGCTTTGCCCGCTCGGGGCTTACAATGCTTGGATCCCAATGGCCATTTGGGGGTCCCAAGACTTTTGCCTAGTTAACGGCGCTCGTCGTATTCTGGCGAGACTTACCCAGCACATCGTTTACGGGACCGGCGATCACGTCAGACTTTCCGGAGGGTGATTCCCAGGCGTCAAAGGCCATTTGTGGAATCGCCACAACCTTCAGGGTTCCAGCAAGCCCCTTTGGGGATCAAGCTTGTCCCACTTAGTGATCGCCGTAATTCTTTATGTCGATCGGCAATTCCGATCGTCAGGGAATCCCTGGAATTTTTTGGACACGAATTTCGTGAATTTTCGTTTTATTTTATTGATTTGTCGTTGCAGTACATTGGAGAATTTGAGAACACTTCGGAAAATCTTAAAGATATCTGGCTCCGGCGATTCCGCCTTGTTCACTTTCTCGCCTGCGATCAACTATAAAAGTAGCGCAAGCTCAAACCATTGAACGATCGAGGTAACCACCTCCCATCAAGCTCCTCTAAGTGATAGGCCCCATTACCAAGAACTTTAATAATGCGGTAGGGCCCTTCCTAGTTGGGAGTAAGCTTGTTCCCCGGGGCTCCCGATCGCCACTTGAGGACCAGGTCGCCAACCTGCATATCTCGGACGCGAACCCTGCTGTTGAACTTTGCCGCCACGCGCTGCTTCATCGCTGTTTCCCGAATGTGCGCCTCGTCGCGCGTTTCCGACAAAAGGTCCAGCTCCACCGCCATGTTGGCCTGATTTTCCTCTTCAAAACCTGGTCGAGTCCGCCATGTAAAGCTGTCAATCTCCACCGGCAACATGGCATCTACCCCGTAGGTCATTCTAAAGGGGGTTTCCCTTGTAGTAGATTGCTCGGTGGTGTTGTACGACCACAGCACCGCTGGAAGTTCATCCAACCAAGCTCCCTTAGCCTCCGCGAGCCGTCGTCTTAGTCCTCGTAGGATTACCCTGTTTGCAGATTCCACCTGCCCGTTCGTCTGCGGATGCTCAACAGAGGCGAACCTCATCTGTATGCCCATTTCCTTGCAGAACTCCCTTGTTTGACTGCTTGAAAACTGGGTCCCATTGTCAGATACGATCGCCCTTGGGATCCCGAACCTGCAAACAATACGTTTCCAGTAGAAATTGACTATCTTTGCAGAAGTAATCTTGGCCAAGGCTTCAGCCTCAATCCACTTAGTGAAGTAGTCCACCGCCACCAATATAAACTTCATTTGTGCCCTGGCGGTCGGGAAAGGTCCAACTAAGTCCACACCCCACATGGCGAAAGGCCACGGGGCGCTCATCGTTACCAACTCTTTTGGCGGTGCCTTAGACAAATCCGCGAACACTTGACACTTCTTGCACTGCTTCACGAAGTCCATACAATCTTTCCTGAGGGTGGGCCAGTAAAAACCCGCCCTCAACACTTTGCAAGCCAAAGACCTTCCCCCGATGTGGCTCGCGCACACTCCTTCATGTACTTCAGACATTATCGCTTCGTACTTCTCTGGCGATACACATTTCAACAATGGCGTCGAGAAACCACGGCGATACAAGTGTCCGTCGATGAGAGTATAGTGACTCGCCTCCCGCTGCTGCTCCTTCGTGCATTGCTCCACTTCTGCCGGGTCCCCCGCCAAGATAGATATTATGGGATCCATCCATGTTCTCCCTCTGTTTACGCAGGCCATGAGCTCGCCTTCGATGCTTGGGTACGCCAGCGTTTCCTGAATCACACTTTTGTTATTGCCGGGCTTCCGCGTGCTTGCCAGTTTGGCTAGCGCGTCCGCCCGCTGATTTTCTGCCCGAGGAACGTACTCCACCACAACCTCTTGAAAGAGTGTCATCAAATACCGTACCCGCTCAAGGTACTTGATCAGATTAGGATCTTTAACCTGGAAAGTTCCCTTCACTTGATTCTCCACCAATTGCGAGTCCGTTCTTATCAACAAACTCCTGATCTTCACTTCCCGCGCCAACTTCAATCCGGCGATGAGAGCTTCATATTCTGCTTGGTTGTTCGTTGCTTTGAACTCGAATTTCAGGGATTGCTCCAACACTAGTTCCCCCGACCCTTCTAACGTTACTCCCGCGCCGCTGCCACTACTATTGGAGGATCCATCCACGAAGAGAGTCCACTGAGTGTCCACTATTTCAAACCGATCTGGAGTCAACTCGACCACAAAGTCAGCTAGTGACTGCGCACCAACCGTGCCCCGCTTATCGTATTGCAAACCATACTCTGACAATTCAACCGACCAGGCGACCAATCTACCTGATAAATCCGGTTTTTGTAATACTTATCTCAAGGGCAAATCCGTCCGCACCTTCACGGGAAAACTGTGAAAATAAGGTCTCAACCGCCGGGCGGTGACGAGGACCGCCAGCGCCGCCTTCTCAATTTTCTGATATCTGACCTCCGCGCCCTGGAGTGTGTGACTAACAAAATAAACAATTCGATGCTCGCCATCTATCTCCTGCAACATCACAGAACTCAGAGCACTATCGCTCACAGCAAAATACAAATGCAGCGGGTGTCCCTGTATTGGTTTCGACAAGATCGGCGGTGACGATAGGAGTTCCTTGAGGCGAACGAAAGCTTCCTCACACTCCGCCGTCCACTCGAATGCGACATTCTTGCGAAGACACTTGAAAAAAGGAAAAGATCTGTCACCAGACTTGGGAAGAAACCGAGATAAAGCTGCTATTCGCCCCGTCAAACGTTGGACCTCTTTCACATTGGAAGGGCTTTTCATCTGCTGTATCGCCTTGCATTTTTCTGGGTTTATCTCGATTCCTCTGGATGTGATCATGAATCCCAAAAACTTGCCCCCCTGAACACCAAAAGAGCATTTCTCCGGATTGAGGCGCATACTGTGCTTCCTTATTTCGCCAAATGCTTCCTCCAGATCTTGATGATGGTCTAAACCTCGTACTGATTTAACAATCATGTCATCAACGTAAACCTCCATGTTTCTTCCCACCTGCCCAGCAAAAACCCTATCCATCAATCTTTGGTAGGTAGCCCCAGCGTTCTTTAGTCCAAACGGCATGGTGCGATAGCAATAATTGACTCTGGCAGTCATAAAAGCCGTTTTGTCCTCGTCTGCCGGGTGCATGCGGATTTGATGATAGCCAGAATAAGCATCCATCAAGCTAAGCAGTTCGTTGCCCGAGGCACCATCAACAAGGCTATCGATGCTGGGAAGGGGATACGAATCTTTTGGACATGCTTTGTTTAAGTCTGTGTAATATACACACATTCGCCATTTCCCGTTCG
Source organism: Lotus japonicus (assembly GCF_012489685.1). Classification (NCBI taxonomy): domain Eukaryota; kingdom Viridiplantae; phylum Streptophyta; class Magnoliopsida; order Fabales; family Fabaceae; genus Lotus; species Lotus japonicus. The sequence continues at coordinate 25,413,990 of NC_080042.1, read as the reverse complement.
CCTTCTTCACCATTACGACGTTCGCCAACCACGTCGGATACTTCACTTCCCTGATGAACTCTGCCGCCAACAACTTGTCGACCTCCTGTTGCACCGCCTTCCCTTTGTCGCCACCCAAGCGCCTCCTAAGTTGTGAAACTGGCTTGACACTTGGATTCAATGCTAACCGATGGCATATGAAGTTTGGATCAATTCCAGGCATGTCTTTGCAGCTCCAAGCAAACAAGTCTAAGTTCTCCCCAAGCAGTTTTGTCAGGCGCGTCTCCTGCTCTTCTGTCAGTCTGGTCCCAATCTTCAAAGTGCGATCGCCAAACTTTAGCGCCTTCGTTTCCTCAATTGGCGTGGGCCTATTTACTCGCCCCTCGCCCCGTGGATCAAGGTTTTCATCCGAGGCTTCGATTTCATAACATCTATGACCAACCAACGCACTCTTCTTGCCGTACAAGTTAAGGCAATTATTGTAACACTCCCTCGCCATCTTCTGGTCCACCTTCAGCTTTCCCACCTTTCCACTGCTTAGCGGATACTTGACCGCCAAGTGGGCTGTCGAAATTACAGCACAAAGGCGATTCAATGTATTTCGCCCAATGATGACATTGTAGGATGCTACCACCTGGAGAACCAGATACCTTACCTTCAAAACCCTAGCACACTCGTCTTCCCCAAATATTGTGTCTAGATCAATGTATCCCCGTACCATTACTTGCTCCCCCGCGAAACCTACCAAGGTTCCCGCGTATGGAGTTAGATCATTGTCAGTTAGTCCCAACTTGTCAAATGCATCACCATAGATAATATCAGCCGAACTACCCTGATCCAGGAGTACCCTTCTAACGTTGAAACTGTTCATCCTTAACTGCACCACAATCGGGTCGTCCTTATGAGGCTTTATCCCCTCAAAGTCCGCCATCGAGATTGTTATGTCAGGGTGTACGAATCCAAAAGCGACCTCATGAACGGAATTAACGGCACGAACATGGCGCTTACGCGCCGCATGAGTGTCGCCACCGCCGCCAAATCCCCCGGCGATGGTGTTGATGGTCCCGACGGGCGGTCCTGAGTGTTGAGCGAACGTGTCATCAGCCCCTTTTGTGGCGATAGCCGCTGATTCTTGCTTTTTCTTGCCCTTAGTGTCCGCTCGCTCCTCCTCCCGCTTGTGCGCTTTGTTTTGATCGCCACCATTGCGCCACTGGCCTTGACGATTTCCTTGATATCCCGCCCGAATCAACTTATCAATCTCCCGCTGCAAAGTCCAACAGTCATCCGTATCATGCCCGGCGGACCGGTGGAACTCGCACCACTTCTTGGGATTGGCGTCCCGTGGCTGATACTTTGGGGCCTCCGGCTCATCCACTAGATTTGCGTCGCTTGCCCCTCGGAGCATATCCGATACATCTGTGTTCATCACCATATCAGTTTCCTCCCGCTGGCGATGAGACTTAGATTGCCAAGGCCGACGTTGTTCATAATCATCGCGCCGTGGGTACAACTGTTCCTTGGTCGGTTTGAATACCGACTTCCCCTTACCTGGCCTCTGCTGTTTGCCATCCCCCTTATCTTCGCCGCTCCTATCTTTTTTCACGCGCTTGGGCGACGTGTCGCCCTTTTCCAACTTCGCGCGCTTTCTTTTGAAAGCGTCGTCCTCCTCGTCGAGAATATAAGTGCTGGCACGAGCACGCATCTCTCCCATCGAGCGCGCCGGCTTACGTGTCAATTTGCTGTTCAACCCTCCCGGCAGCAAACCGTTTTTAAATGCTAAAGCACAAGCTCGAGGCTCCTCGTCCTCTACCTTTACCGACGCCACGCTATACCTTGCCATGTACTCTTTCAGTGACTCCCCTTCCTGCTGGCGAATATTGTAAAGGTCATTGATCGTCACCGGCTGATTCTTATTTGCCGAGAATTGCACTAGAAACTTGGATGAGAAGTCTCTGAAATTTGAAATCGATCCTCGCGGCAAAGTTGTGAACCACGCCATCGCCGTCGATTTGAACGTCGATGGAAACATCCTGCACTTCACCGCATCTGACGCCGCAATTATCACCATCTTCGTATTAAAATACAGAAGATGATCTTTCGGATCGGAATCTCCGCTGTAAGAATCCAGAACTAATGTTTTCATGTTATCCGGAATCGCCACATTCTCAACATCTTCCGAGAACGGACGGAACTCAGCCACGGAATCTGCTTCTCTGCTTCCATCATCTCGCTGCTCGCGACGGTAGAAATCTAACTGAGCCTGTAGATGCTCATTCCGCTGCTGGATGTTGCCAATACTGCGCATCAAATGGCGCCATTGCTCCTGTGTCACCGCCGGCTGTTGTTCCGGAGCAGGTGAACCTGTGAAGGCGATGGAGGAGGTGGTGGTGATGGAAGAGGAGAAGGCGACTGTACTCCTGTCGTTCGTACCGGAGAATCCAGGTCCACACGATGAGGCCGCCGAGGCGGCGAAATCCGCTGTCGCATTGGTGAATGATGCTGCCTCCTGCGTCGAGTCTCCATCCAAACCAGAAACGATGCAAACTCGATCGGAGAACCAACACTAGTCACAGAATCAAAATCAGAAAACCAGAGAATTGCCTAATCACAATCAGAGGTAACTTCATGCGCAATCAATCCACGTGAATGGGAGTAGAAAGTTTACAGTCCCCACAGACGGCGCCAAAATGTTCTGGGAATGAACATTGAAGAGAGGCATAGTACCTAGAGGTAGAGGGATTGTGCCAAGAGAGAATGAGAGTGAGAGAGAGTGCTGAATTTCAAGGGTTATTTCATCAAATGAGCCAAAAGTCCTTTACAATTGATAACTACCTCCTATTTATAGAGCTTGGGTACTACCTATTGGGCCAATTGGGCCTCCGAGATCAAGGCCCATCTGAAGGCCAGGGCCCCGCCTCAGGGCGGGATACATGCTGGGCGTTGCCCCTCTAGGGGCTCGCCCAGTCCACGCATGCACCACACATCCTAAATTACCCAATTAGCACTTGGCATATAAGTCAATCTCAAAAGCATTCAGTAGATTCATCATCTACATTGTCAGCCGAAGCCTCAGAAAACATTTTTCAATCACACACAATCCAGTGCATAAACAGTAAACAATGTCGAAAGCATCGACCCTAAGCATTAACTAGAGATTCAGTGAGATGCCCTCACCTGTAGATTCTCCAGGACGATCTCCTAACACTTGTTCACAATCAAAGGCTTGCTCCTCTGGGAATTCCTCAAAATCACCTTTAGAGCAAAACCACAGAAATACTATTAGAATCTATCGCAAACTAAGCTATCGATACTTACTAAGGTTACTCGAAGTAATCTATACTCTAAGGTACGATAATCTAGCGCGAAAAGACAAGTTTTCGGAAAAGGAAATTTTCCTCCTCCTCCCCTATAGGCTCGGCCACTTTAGGTAATTAGGAGACTCGATTTTTCTTCGATCAAACTTGGTTCCTATGCTATCATTAGCCGTAACTAAGGTTATTCTGAACTCGGAAAAATTATCGGATCAAAAACTGTCGCAGGGGTATTTTGGTCATGATTTTTAACTTAGGATTTTCAAAACTGAAATCCCAAAAACCAAATTTTGCAGGGACGTCACCAACGACGTTTATGACAACTAATCCTACTAGCACTAAGCTAAGGCGATAGTTTTCAGCCTAAAGGTTGAAGCTTTACACCAAAAACTCCAAAAATGGGTATTTTAGGTTCAAATTGATTCCGGCGGAATTCCGGCGACATAACGGAAAATCTAACCCGGCAGAAGTGATCTTGGGCGCATAAGGAAGAGGTTTAGAATCATAAATGAAAGATTCAGGATAGTTTTGCAAAAACCCATAAACTATCAGCTCAGAAAAGTCTACAGAAAAGCTATGGAAAAAGCGATCAGAGGTAAGGATTAGCGACTATACCTCGAAGCCTTGAAGTAGCAACTAACGGATCAACGATCAAGCAAGCGATGAACAAAATTCTTCTTCCTTCTTCCTTGTTCTTGGCCGCGGGTTTGAGGAGAGAAAATGGAGGAAAATTTGAGTTTTTCTTCCTTTCTTTGCTATATATAAAGGTTGGAAATTCGCGGGAAAATGAAAGTTTCGCGAATCTGATTTTTCCGGCGTCATTCTCCGTGAATTAATAGATATGTTTTGGCGAAAGAATTCCAAAACTAAAATGAGGTCTCTTTGTATTTTTGGCAACTAAAGCATAGTCGGTATAAAACTATTTTACCCGATAAGTTGCTTTTTGCATCGGATGTCGGAATGGAAAACTTCCTTCTGAAGAAAGATTGAAATCATCAAGAGAAATGGGTGTACGCGTGTAGAATATTCATTTGAAGCTCTGAATAGAAAAAGTCTTCATCGTCGAGAAATTCTAGGGTTTTGAAATACCAGGGATTCGGTTTCGGCAAACTTCCGATGATTGGAATCGGACGTTCGTAGATCCTAGAGTTTCGCCTCGAAACGATTGTGATATATGGAAAAAGAGAAGTTCTAACATTTCTCTGAAGATTTTTGGAATTAACTTCCGTCGTGCCTAAAAGTGAAAATTAGCTATATACTAGGGTTTCTGACCTAGGTTTAAGCGTAAAACGTTCGTGCTATAACTTTTATCGATCATAATGCAATCCTTGAACTTTTCCTGAACTTTCTCCTTCATAAATATATTTCATTTAATAAACTTTCGTTCAGGTTTCCCTTCACATTACATCAACCCTAATCGTGAATAAGAAGTTTATTCACTTAGCATAAACTTAAAAACTCGGGCCTTACAACCTCCTGGGAAGTCTTCGTGTTGCATCCCCTTTTGCCTTTTCTTCGCAATTAATTATTATTTTTTTTTAATTTCTTAGTTTAACACATATTATGTTTTATCCCGCATAACTTTACGGAAACGATCATAGTAGAACTTATGCACCGGATTCTATCAAAACTCCGCAGTTAAGTGTGCTTAGGCGAGAGTAGTACTATGATGGGTGACCTCCTAGGAAGTCCTCGTGTTGCATCCCCTTTTGCCGTTTTTTCGTAATTCCTTATTTTTTTTAATTTCTTAATTTAACGCATATTATGTTTTATCCCGCAAAACTTTACGGAAGCGATCATACTAGTACTTGTGCACCGGATTCTATCAGAACTCCGCAGTTAAGTGTGCTTAGGCGAGAGTAGTACTATGATGGGTGACCTCCTTGGAAGTCCTCGTGTTGCATCCCCTTTTGCCGTTTTTTCGCATTTCCTTATTTTTTTTAATTTCTTAATTTAACGCATATTGTGTTTTAACCCGCATAACTTTACGGATTCGATCATACCAGCACTAATGCACCGGATCCCATCAGAACTTCGCAGTCAAGTTTGCTTGGGCGAGAGTAGTACCAGAATGGGTGACCTCCTGGGAAGTCCTCGTGTTGTATCCCATTTTGCCATTTTTTCTCAATTCCTTTTGTTGGAACATGTTGCCATGCATTTTGTCAAAACAACCGATTGTCGAAGCAGATGATGTGGCATCTAACCTCGTGAGGCTAGGACATCAGTCCTCAGCTTGTGTTTCTGTTATGGGCCTTCTTAAGATTTGTTGAAGATATGTTTTGAGTTACTTGAGGAGCAAGTAATTATTTTAGAAGGGTTTTAATTGTTGGGTTGTTATTTGTTGAAACAATCTTTGCTAAAAGATTGGTTTCTATCATTACTTGTGCAATAAGAAACCGAATCTATCAAGATTGTGTTTTTGAATTGCTGTTATTGATATCTGTTTCTTCAGCCCGTGCTAACCCTAAAGCCCATGCTACCGCTGCTGAAGTCTATAAAAGGATGAAGACCTAAAACGTGAAGACGACCGAAGCTGATAGAGAGAGATCGAGTGTTTTAGGATTAGTTATTGTGCTTCGTTCTTGTTATTTGTGAATCCTCTTTGCTCACTGATTCTATAAAGCAAAGAAGGGTTCTGTGTTGTTTGATTACATTCAAACTCTGATTGTTCATTGTGTTTACCAATCACTGTGGCAGTGATTGAGAGAAAGTGAGAGGGGCTCTCATACTTAGGTTGAGATTCTAAGTAGAAATACACTGGGTAGATTAGGAAGTTAACTATGAACTGAGTTGTTCATGAGTGTCTGTAATTCCTGAATCTTGAGATAGTGGATTTCCTTTCTTTGGGTGCAAACCCTCCAGACGTAGGTGAAAGTTTTCACTGAACTGGGTTAACAACTTCTGAGTGTTATTGTTTTGTTGTTAAGTTCTGTTTTATTGTTAAGTGATTGTCAAACCTCTTGTCCCAGGATCGTGTAGGACAATCGTATCAGAGGGAACCTGAATTACAATTGGCATCAGAGCAGGCACCCTGTTCTGGTTGGGTGAGCTCCAGGGAGTTTATTCAAGTTCTCATGGATAACAAGGAGGGAGGATCAGTCAATAGGCCACCCATTCTGGATGGTACTAACTATGACTATTGGAAGGTTCGCATGACAGCCTTTCTCAAATCGATTGACAACAAGACTTGGAAAGCTATTGTCAAGGGTTGGAAGCACCCCACTAAGGCTGAGGTTGAAGGCACCTCTACTACTGTTGTTGAAAAACCTGAAGAAGAATGGACCAGTGTTGAAGATGAAGCTGCACTTGGAAATTCAAAGGCTCTAAATGCTATTTTTAATGGAGTTCACAAGAATATGTTTAGGCTGATCAATACGTGTACTGTGGCAAAGGATGCTTGGGAAATTCTGAAAACTGCACATGAAGGAACTACTCGAGTGAGGATGTCAAGGCTTCAGATGCTTACTACTCAATTTGAAAATCTGATGATGACTGAAGAAGAGACTATTTCAGAATTCCACATGCGTGTCCGTGACTTGTCTAATGCTTCATTTGCTTTGGGAGAACCTATGTCAGATGAGAAGCTTGTAAGGAAGATCCTGAGATCTCTTCCTAGAAAGTTTGCTATGAAAGTCACTGCAATTGAGGAGGCTCAAGACATTGAGAACATGAAGGTTGATGAACTTATTGGCTCCTTGCAGACATTTGAGTTGAAACTGAGTGGAAAATCTGAGAAGAAGAATAAGAGTATTGCTTTTGTGTCTAACACTGATGAAGGTGATGATGAAGACTGTGAGGGTGAAAACTTTTCTGAGGCTCTGGCTATGCTAGCAAAAAAATTCAACAGGGCTTTGAGGAAAATTGACAAAAGAACCAGACCTAATGCTCAGAACATGAAGTTCGATGACAAACCCAAGTTTTCAAATTCTCAGAGGAAGACCAAGGAAGAAGAAAGACCTGTTCAGAACAAAGGAGTTCAATGTCATGAATGTGAAGGATATGGTCACATCAGGTCTGAATGTGCCACTTATCTAAAGAAGCAAAAGAAAGGTATGATGGTAACTTGGTCAGATGAAGACACTGAAGATGAGGAGGAGATATCTGCTAACAAAGTCAATGCCTTCTCTGGAACTATCTGTGAGTCTGAGACAAGTGATGAAGACATCTCTGATGAGGAATTGGCTGAAACTTACAAGCTGCTACACAACAAGTGGGAAGAAGCATGCAAACTTGTAAGAGAAAAGCAAAGTGAGATAGACCAACTTGTGTCTCAGAATGAACGGTTGAAAGAGCTCAGCACTAAGCTGAAGGAAGATCTGGAGAAATGGCAAAGTAAGTTTAATAATGCTGATGTTATGGAAAAAGCTAACCTAATGTTGATTAATGCAGGACTTCAAGAGGAAGTGACAATTCTGACAAGAAAACTTGAAGCCACTCATAAATCTGTTAGAATGTTGAACAGTGGTTCTGATATACTTGATGAAATTCTGAAAGAAACTAGCAAGCAAGGAGGGAGTTTGAAGGGAATTGGTTTTAACTATAGAACAACAAACAAAGAAAATCAGAAAGGTTCGAAGAAATTTGTGTCTGCTGCAAAACAAACTGAATTCAAGAAGCCCAGAGATTATCAGTTGCCAGATTCAGTGCCTCGACATGTACCTCTACATGTGAAACCCCAGCTTAAGCTTGACAAAACTGTACCTTGGAAGTGTCACTACTGTGGTAAGAATGGTCATATAAAGCCCTACTGTTACAGGTTATATGGTTATCCTCAGATGCATGATAAAAAGCCTGTTCAGATGAGGAAGCAATGGAAGCCCAAGGGTGAAGTCAGATGTCAGGTAGCCTACACGTCTTTCAGAGCATCATCTAAGGAAGATTGGTATTTTGATAGTGGCTGCTCAAAGCACATGACAGGAAACAAGAGCTTCTTGCAAGACATCAGAAGTCACTCCACCAACTATGTTACTTTTGGAGATGGAGCTAAAGGAAAGATCAAGGGAGTAGGAAAGCTTGTCAGCACAGAATCTCCTAATTTGAACAATGTGTTACTTGTAAATGGTTTAACTGCCAATCTAATCAGCATAAGTCAACTGTGTGATCAAGGGTATGATGTGAAGTTCAATAAGATAGAATGTGTTGTGACCACTGACGATGAGAGAGTTGTGATGAGAGGAGTCAGATCAAAGGACAACTGTCACATGTGGACATCAGAAGAAAAAGCTCATGTTTCCAGATGTTTGTTAACTAAAGAAGATGAGGTGAATGTATGGCATCAAAGACTAGGACATCTCAACTACAGGAGCATGCAAAAGATCATTGCTGATGAAGCAATAAGGGGATTGCCCAATTTGAGCTTGGGAGAAGGAAAGCTATGTGGAGAATGTCAGATTGGTAAGCAAACTAAGGTGCCACACAAGATGCTCCAGCATCAGACCACGACGAAGGTTCTGGAATTGCTTCACATGGATCTCATGGGTCCCATGCAGGTTGAAAGCTTGGGAGGAAAAAGGTATGTGTTTGTCTGTGTAGATGATTTTTCAAGGTATACATGGGTTGAATTTTTGAGAGAAAAATCAGAGACTTTTGAAATATTCAAGAATCTATGTTTGAGACTTCAGAATGAGAAGGACTGTGTGATTGTAAGAATCAGAAGTGATCATGGAAGAGAGTTTGAGAATTCAAAATTCTTGGAGTTCTGTGGAACTGAAGGTATTAGCCATGAATTTTCTGCCCCCATCACTCCACAGCAGAATGGAATTGTTGAAAGGAAAAATAGAACTCTCCAGGAATCAGCTAGAGTAATGTTACATGCTAAGAAGATTCCACACCAGTTCTGGGCTGAAGCTATGAGTACTGCCTGTTACATACATAATAGAGTCACCATCAGGGCAGGGACATCCTCTACACAGTATGAGCTATGGAAAGGTAGAAAGCCATCTGTAAAATACTTTCACATATTTGGAAGTAAATGTTATATCCTTGCAGATCGTGATCCTAAGAGGAAGCTTGATCCTAGAAGTGATGAAGGAATTTTCATGGGGTATTCTATGAACAGCAAAGCTTATAGAGTTTTTAACTCTCGCACAAGGACCATGATGGAATCTGTGAATGTGACTGTGGATGATGAACCAAGCAAGAAGGAAGAAGCAGATCTGAATGAAGATGATGATGGTGCTGATGTTCCAGCCGATGCTCCAGCAACAGCCCTCGACAATGAGTCAGAAGCAAGTGCTGATGAAAAGGAAGACAAAGATATCACATCAAACAAAGCTCCATCAATCAGGGTTCAGAAGAATCATCCTCAAGAAAACATTATTGGTAATCTTCAAGAAGGGGTGACTACCAGATCCAGAAGTATAATTGTTCACAGTTGTTTCATCTCTAAGATAGAACCCAAGAATGTTAATGAAGCTCTCACTGATGAATACTGGATAAATGCTATGCATGAAGAGCTAGAGCAGTTCAGGAGAAATGAAGTGTGGGAGTTAGTGCCTAGACCTGAAGAAGTAAACATCATTGGCACTAAGTGGATCTTCAAGAACAAATCAGATGAAACTGGAACAGTCACAAGGAATAAAGCAAGGCTTGTTGCTCAAGGATATACTCAGATAGAAGGAGTTGATTTTGATGAGACCTTTTCTCCAGTAGCTAGACTGGAATCTATAAGACTCTTGTTAGGTGTTGCTTGTCTCTTGAAGTTCAGACTTTATCAGATGGATGTGAAGAGTGCTTTTCTGAATGGTTATTTGAATGAAGAAGTCTATGTTGAACAACCTAAAGGATTTACAGATCCGCATCATCCAGATCATGTGTACAAGTTGAGGAAGGCCTTGTATGGTTTGAAGCAAGCACCTAGGGCTTGGTATGAAAGGTTAACTGAATTTCTTGTAAGCAATGAGTACAGTAAGGGTGGAATTGATAAAACGCTGTTTGTGAAGAATGACAAAGGTAAGCTCATGATAGCACAGATTTATGTGGATGACATTGTCTTTGGAGGAATGTCGAACTCAATGGTGGAGCACTTCGTTCGACAAATGAAATCTGAATTTGAGATGAGTCTAGTTGGTGAATTGAACTATTTTCTAGGACTACAAGTCAAACAAATGGAGGATTCTATGTTCATATCACAGAGTAAGTATGCTAAAGGGTTAGTCAAGAAGTTTGGCCTTGAAAAGGCTGGTCACAAGAGAACTCCTGCTGCTACACACATCAAACTTTCCAAGGATGAGCAGGGGGAAGATGTTGATCAAAGTCTCTATAGAAGCATGATTGGAAGCTTGTTGTATCTCACTGCTAGCAGACCAGATATCACCTTTGCAGTTGGTGTATGTGCAAGATATCAAGCAGCTCCTAAGGCTAGTCATCTGCTACAAGTCAAGAGAATTATCAAGTACATCAATGGCACGAGTGACTATGGTATTCTCTATACTCATGATACAAATTCTTCTTTAGTTGGTTTCTGTGATGCAGATTGGGCCGGTAGTGCAGATGATAGAAAGAGCACATCTGGTGGATGTTTCTTCCTAGGGAATAATCTGATTTCATGGTTTAGCAAGAAGCAGAATTGTGTCTCATTGTCTACAGCTGAAGCTGAGTATATTGCAGCTGGAAGTAGTTGTACTCAACTCATGTGGATGAAGCAAATGTTGAAGGAGTATGATGTTGAACAGGATGTCATGACATTGTACTGCGACAATCTCAGTGCAATCAATATTTCCAAGAATCCCATACAGCATAGCAGGACCAAGCATATTGACATTAGACATCATTTTATTAGAGACTTGGTGGAGGAGAAAATTGTTAATTTGGATCATGTGACAACTGACAAGCAGTTGGCTGATATTTTCACAAAACCCCTTGATGCTATCACTTTTGAAAAATTAAGAGGAAGTCTAGGGATTTGTCTTTCTGATGCATAGCAATTAGCGTGCCCTAGTGTGTCAACGGCTAGTTTATTCTTGGTCATCATTAACAGCCGTTGTGACATCAGCAGAGAGAAAGTTACTTCATGGTTCACATTTCCTATAACTACCTCCAACGGGCAAATTGTGTTCTCTCAACCGCTTGTGCATCTATCTTCTTCAAGACTCATCATCTCTGATTTGCAAATCTGTTTCATTGTTCTGTACTTTGCTTGTATTTCCTCTCGATTCGTCATGTCTCAAAGTTCAGGAAAGAAGGAATCTGTCAAGGCCAAGATTGAAAGAACTGCTAAAGGAGTCAAGTGTATGGGTTTGAAGAGTGATCCTTCTCAACCGTCTTCTGTGTCCAAGAAAGCCTCCAAGAAGATGCGATCAAGAAACCCAACGTGTAAGGTCTACAAATCACAGGTCAAGAATAGCAAAGCTCCGAATGTTCCTATCCTTGAGGATGTTCCTGACGAAGAAGAAATCAATGATGAAGATTCTCCAGTGAAATCGCCTCCTGATGTTGTGCCTGATGTTGTGGCTGATGTTGAGACAACTGGGTCTAAGGAAAGTTCTGCTCAAGAAACTCCTGGAAAGGATTCCACTTCTCATGAAAATCCAGGCGATGCTACCACGCCTAATATCTCTGTTTCATCCGCTTCGAAGGATGCTGATCCAGCCTCTGTTCAGAACATCTCTGATGATGCTTCTGATGATGTTCCTCTGACTGAGACTTTTGCTGATAGTGTTGCTACGAGAATGAAGAAGAAAAGAAGGATTTCTTCTCCTGAAATCACTCCTACTCCATCAAAGAAATCCAGACAGGCCAGTGTGAAGAGTAAGGGAAAGCAAAAGGAAGCAAAGGCTCCCACTGAGAAGAAGCAGAGGAAGATTCCAGTTGAAGTTGAAGACTCTGAGTCAGATGTTGAAGTCGGTGTTCAGGACATTCGATCTTCTGATAAAAAGAAGTTTTCTGGTAAGCGTGTTCCTCAGAATGTTCCTGCTGTCCCTATTGATAGAGTGTCTTTCCACTTAGAAGAGAATGTTCAGAAGTGGAAGTTTGTTTGCAAGAGGAGAATGGCCAAGGAAAGGGATGTTGGTTCTGATGTTCTTGAATGCAGAGATGTTATTGCACTTATTGAGAAAGCAGGTCTGATGAAGACTATTCAGAATGTTGGAAGGTGCTATGAGAAGCTTGTGAGAGAGTTCCTGGTGAATCTCTCTGTTGATGTGGGACTTCCTGATAGTGCAGAGTTCAGAAAAGTCTATGTACGGGCTGAATGTGTATTGTTTTCACCTGCTGTGATCAATCAAGCACTTGGACGAAGTGCTATTGAATTTGTTGATGAAGAAGTGTCCATGGATGATGTTGCCAAGGAGCTTACTGCCGGTCATGTGAAGAAGTGGCCCTGCAAGAAGTTGTTGTCTACTGGAAATCTGAGTGTGAAGTATGCTATTCTTAACCGGATTGGTGCTGTGAATTGGGTTCCTACTCAACATACTTCTGGTGTTTCTGCAACGCTTGCCAAATTGATCTATAGGATTGGCAAGTCTATGGCTTTTGACTTTGGAACTTTTGTGTTTGAGCAGACATTGAAGCATGCTGATACTTGTGCTGTGAAGCTGCCTGTTTCATTTCCTTCACTTCTTACTGAGATAATCTTAAAGCAACATCCTCAGATTCTGAGGGCAGATGATGTGGCTATGTCTCGTGGAGTTCCAATCACTTTGGATCACCGTTTGTTTATGGAGCCACATGTTCTAGACATTGCCTTACCAACCAGCAGAACATATGCTCCTCCTGTGACTGAATCTGACGCTAAGGCCATCATTGCTGAATTACTGGAGGTTTCCAAGGCTTTGCAGGAGACAATCAGGGTGAGCACTGCCAGGAAGCTCAAAGTTGATGCGTTGCTACTCAAGCTACAAGAAGAAAAACGTCAAGATGGTGAACAAAGTGCTGCTGCTCCGAATGTGAGTAATGAAGAGGAGGAAGGATCTGAAGGGTGTGCAGAGGAAAGTGCAGAAGGATCAGGAAAGGACTCCAGTTCTGAAGACTAGTTTGTTTTGTTTCTGCTGTATTCGTGCACCCTTTGCAAATTTGTGCTAAAAAGGGGGAGTAGTATGCATGTGTTTTATGTTCAGATGTTTAAGTGAAGATCTATGTTTCAGCTGTTTTGAAATTTCAGAAGTGTGTGAACAGTGTTTTCAGATGTTTTCAGCTGTTTTGAGGTTTCAGAAGTTAGTGAAGAGTTTTTCAGATGTTTATGTTCAGAAGCTTGTGGTTCAGAAGTTGTTTATGATCAGAAGTTAGTAGTTCAGAAGTTGGTTCTGTTCAGATGTTCGCAGATCAGAAGTTTGTTTTGGTTCAGATGTTCATGTTCTCAGAAGTTAGGTGAAGTTGCTTCTGTTTCTACTGTGATATGTGTGTTCTGATAGTGTTAGCTCTGGTCTGAAGACAAGTTCAAGACGATGGCTATGTTTGTTTTCTGAAATGTTACTTCTGATGAGCAGTATTTCTGACGGTGCTTCTGATGAGCAGTTTTTCTGTTAGTTGTATTTCTGGGTATGTGCTGCCAGCTTCTGATGGTAGTATTTCTGATACGATGATGTTCAAGCTGATCTGTTTTGGTGTCATCATGTGCTGAGACTGATTGTATCTCTGGTTGTGTGTTTGTGATGTTAAAATGTTTTTGTTCCGACTATGTCTTCTGAAGTATGGTAGTTGGTTGTGTAGATGCATCAGTTTGAGGGGGAGCTCTGACTAAGGGGGAGAATTGTCTCTCTAGTTTTTTATTCTCTCTGATTGTGAGTTGTTTTAGACAAAATTTGACAAAGGGGGAGATTGTTGGAACATGTTGCCATGCATTTTGTCAAAACAACCGATTGTCGAAGCAGATGCTGTGGCATCTGACCTCGTGAGGCTAGGACATCAGTCCTCAGCTTTTGTTTCTGTTATGGGCCTTCTGAAGATTTGTTGAAGATATGTTTTGAGTTACTTGAGGAGCAAGTAATTATTTTAGAAGGGTTTTAATTGTTGGGTTGTTATTTGTTGAAACAATCTTTGCTAAAAGATTGGTTTCTATCATTACTTGTGCAATAAGAAACCGAATCTATCAAGATTGTGTTTTTGAATTGCTGTTATTGATATCTGTTTCTTCAGCCCGTGCTAACCCTAAAGCCCATGCTACCGCTGCTGAAGTCTATAAAAGGATGAAGACCTAAAACGTGAAGACGACCGAAGCTGATAGAGAGAGATCGAGTGTTTTAGGATTAGTTATTGTGCTTCGTTCTTGTTATTTGTGAATCCTCTTTGCTCACTGATTCTATAAAGCAAAGAAGGGTTCTGTGTTGTTTGATTACATTAAAACTCTGATTGTTCATTGTGTTTACCAATCACTGTGGCAGTGATTGAGAGAAAGTGAGAGGGGCTCTCATACTTAGGTTGAGATTCTAAGTAGAAATACACTGGGTAGATTAGGAAGTTAACTATGAACTGAGTTGTTCATGAGTGTCTGTAATTCCTGAATCTTGAGATAGTGGATTTCCTTTCTTTGGGTGCAAACCCTCCAGACGTAGGTGAAAGTTTTCACTGAACTGGGTTAACAACTTCTGAGTGTTATTGTTTTGTTGTTAAGTTCTGTTTTATTGTTAAGTGATTGTCAAACCTCTTGTCCCAGCATCGTGTAGGACAATCGTATCAGAGGGAACCTGAATTACACCTTTTTTTTTAATTTCTTAATTTAACGCATATTGTGTTTTAACCCGCATAACTTTACGGATGCGATCATACCAGCACCAACGCACCGGATCCAATCAGAACTTCGCACAAAAGTGTGCTTGGGCGAGAGTAGTACTTGGATGGGTGACTTCCTGGGAAGTCCTCGTGTTGCATCCCCTTTTGCCTTTTTTTCGCAATTCCTTTTTTTTTTTAATTTCTTAGTTTAACGCATATTATATTTTAACCCGCATAACTTTCGGATGTGATCAAACCGGCACTAATGCACCGGATCTCATCAGAACTCTGCAGTGAAGTGTGCTTGGGCGAGAGTAGTACTAGGATGGGTGACCTCCTGGGAAGTCTTCGTGTTGCATCCCCTTTTGCCTTTTTTTCGCAATTAATTATTATTTTTTTTAATTTCTTAGTTTAACGCATATTATGTTTTATCCCGCATAACTTTCCGGAAGCGATCATACTAGTACTTATGCACCGGATTCTATCAGAACTCCGCAGTTAAGTGTGCTTAGGCGAGAATAGTACTATGATGGGTGACCTCCAGGGAAGTCCTCGTGTTGCATCCCCTTTTCCTGTTTTTTCGCAATTCCTTATTTTTTTAATTTCTTAATTTAACGCATATTATGTTTTATCCCGCATAACTTTACGGAAGCGATCATACTAGTACTTGTGCACCGGATCCTATCAGAACTTCGCAGTTAAGTGTGCTTAGGCGAGAGTAGTACTATGATGGGTGACCTCCTTGGAAGTCCTCGTGTTGCATCCCCTTTTGCCGTTTTTTGGCAATTCCTTATTTTTTTTAATTTCTTAATTTAACGCATATTGTGTTTTAACCTGCATAACTTTAAGGATTCGATCATACCAGCACTAATGCACCGGATCCCATCAGAACTTCGCAGTCAAGTTTGCTTGGGCGAGAGTAGTACCAGAATGGGTGACCTCCAGGGAAGTCCTCGTGTTGTATCCCATTTTGCCATTTTTTCTTAATTCCTTTTTTTTTATTTCTTAATTTAACGCATATTGTGTTTTAACCTACATAACTTTACGGATGCTATCATACCAGCACCAATATACCGGATCCAATCAGAACTTCGCAGTAAAGTGTGCTTGGGCGAGAGTAGTACTAGGATTGGTGACTTCCTGGGAAGTCCTCGTGTTGCATCCCCTTTTGCCTTTTTTTCGCAATTCCTTATTTTCTTTAATTTCTTAATTTAACGCATATTGTGTTTTAACCGGCATAACTTTACGGATTCGATCATACCAGCACTAATGCACCGGATCCCATCTGAACTCTGCAGTGAAGTGTGCTTGGGCGAGAATAGTACTAGGATGGGTGACCTCCTGGGAAGTCTTCGTGTTGCATCCCCTTTTGCCTTTTTTTCGCAATTAATTATTTTTTTTTAATTTCATAGTTTAACGCATATTATGTTTTATCCCGCATTACTTTACGGAAGCGATGATACTAGTACTTATGCACCGGATTTTATCAGAACTCCGCAGTTAAGTGTGCTTAGGCGAGAGTAGTACTATGATGGGTGACCTCCTGGGAAGTCCTCGTGTTTTATCCCCTTATGCCGTTTTTTCGCAATTCCTTATTTTTCTTTATTTCTTAATTTAACGCATATTGTGTTTTAACCCGCATAACTTTACGGTTCGATCATACCAGCACTGATGCACCGGATGCCATCAGAACTCCGCAGTCAAGTTTGCTTGGGCGAGAGTAGTACCAGAATGGATGACCTCCTTGGAAGTCCTCGTGTTGTATCCCCTTTTGACATTTTTTCGCAATTCCTTTTTTTTTAATTTATTAATTTAACGCATATTGTGTTTTAACCCGCATAACTTTACGTATGCGATCATACCAGCACCAACGCACCGGATCCAATCAGAACTTCGCAGTAAAGTGTGCTTGGGCGAGAGTAGTACTAGGATGGGTGACTTCCTTGGAAGTCCTCGTGTTACCTCCCCTTTTGCCTTTTTTTCGCAATTCCTTTTTTTTTAATTTCTTAGTTTAACGCTTATTATGTTTTAACCCGCATAACTTTCGGATGTGATCATACTCTGCAGTGAAGTGTGCTTGGGCGAGAGTAGTGCTAGGATGGGTGACCTCCAGGGAAGTCCTCGTGTTGCATCCCCTTTTGCCTTTTTTTCGCAATTAATTATTATTATTTTTTAATTTCTTAGTTTAACGAATATGATGTTTTATCCCGCATAACTTTAAGGAAGCGATCATACTAGGACTAATGCACTGGATTCTAACAAAACTCCGCAGTTAAGTGTGCTTAGGCGAGAGTAGTACTATGATGGGTGACCTCCTGGGAAGTCCTCGTGTTTTATCCCCTTATGCCGTTTTTTCGCAATTCCTTATTTTTTTAATTTCTTAATTTAACGCATATTGTGTTTTAACCCGCATACCTTTACGGATTCGATCATACCAACACTAATGCACCGGATCCCATCAGAACTTCGCAGTCAAGTTTGCTTGGGCGAGAGTAGTACCAGAATGGGTGACCTCCTTCGAAGTCCTCGTGTTGTATCCCTTTTTGCCATTTTTCGCAATTCCTTTTTTTTTAATTTATTAATTTAACGCATATTGTGTTTTAACCCGCATAACTTTCAGATGTGATCATACCTTCACTAATGCACCGGATCCCATCTGAACTCTGCAGTGAAGTGTGCTTGGGCGAGAGTAGTACTAGGATGGGTGACCTCCTGGGAAGTCCTCGTGTTGCATCCCCTATTGCATTTTTTTCGCAATTAATTATTATTATTTTTTAATTTCTTAGTTTAACGCATATTATGTTTTATCCCGCATAACTTTACGGAAGCGATCATACTAGGACTAATGCACCGGATTCTATCAGAACTCCGCAGTTAAGTGTGCTTAGGCGAGAGTAGTACTATGATGGTTGACCTCCTGGGAAGACCTTGTGTTGCATCCCGTTTTGCCGTTTTTTCGCAATTCCTTATTTTTTTTAATTTCTTAATTTAACGCATATTGTGTTTTAACCCGCATAACTTTACGGATTTGATCATACCAGCACTAATGCACCGGATCCCATCAGAACTCCGCAGTCAAGTTTGCTTGGGCGAGAGTAGTACCAGAATGGATGACCTCCTTGGAAGTCCTCTTGTTGTATCCCCTTTTGCCATTTTATCGCAATTCCTTTTTTTTTTTAATTTATTAATTTAACGCATATTGTGTTTATCCCGCATAACTTTACGGATGCGATCAAACCACTACCAACGCACCGGATCCAATCAAAACTACGTAGTAAAGTGTGCTTGGGCGAGAGTAGTACTAGGATGGGTGACTTCCTAGGAAGTCCTCGTGTTGCTTCCCCTTTTGCCTTT
The DNA here is from genome assembly GCF_012489685.1 of Lotus japonicus. NCBI lineage: Eukaryota > Viridiplantae > Streptophyta > Magnoliopsida > Fabales > Fabaceae > Lotus > Lotus japonicus. Next base: position 25,395,700 of record NC_080042.1, on the reverse strand, counting down.
TTTTCGCAATTCCTTTTTTTTTTATTTCTTAGTTTTACGCATATTATGTTTTAACCCGCATAACTTTCGAATGTGATCATACCTGCACTAATGCACCGGATCCCATCAGAACTCTGCAGAGAAGTGTGCTTGGGCGAGAGTAGTATTAGGATGGGTGACCTCCTGGGAAGTCCTCGTGTTGCATCCCCTTTTGCCTTTTTTTTCGCAATTAATTATTATTATTATTTAATTTCTTAGTTTAACTCATATTATGTTTTATCCCGCATAACTTTACGGAAGCGATCATACTAGGACTAATGCACCGGATTCTATCAGAACTCCGCAGTTAAGTGTGCTTAGGCGAGAGTAGTACTATGATGGTTGACCTCCTGGGAAGACCTCGTGTTGCATCCCCTTTTGCCGTTTTTTCGCAATTCCTTATTTTCTTCAATTTCTTAATTTAACGCATATTGTGTTTTAACCGGCATAACTTTACGGATTCGATCATACCAGCACTAATGCACCGGATCCCATCAGAACTCTGCAGTGAAGTGTGCTTGGGCGAGAGTAGTACTAGGAAGGGTGACCTCCTGGGAAGTCTTCGTGTTGCATCCCCTTTTGCCTTTTTTCGCAATTAATTATTTTTTTTTAATTTCATAGTTTAACGCATATTATGTTTTATCCCGTATGACTTTATGGAAGCGATCATACTAGTACTTATGCACCGGATTTTATCAGAACTCCGCAGTTAAGTGTGCTTAGGTGAGAGTAGTACTATGATGGGTGACCTCCTGGGAAGTCCTCGTGTTTTATCCCCTTATGCCGTTTTTTCGCAATTCCTTTTTTTTTTTATTTCTTAATTTAACGCATTTTGTGTTTTAACCCGCATAACTTTACGGATCGATCATACCAGCACTAATGCACCGGATCCCATCAGAACTCCGCAGTCAAGTTTGCTTGGGCGAGAGTAGTACCAGAATGGATGACCTCCTTGGAAGTCCTCGTGTTGTATCCCCTTTTGACATTTTTTCGCAATTCCTTTTTTTTTAATTTATTAATTTAACGCATATTGTGTTTTAACCCGCATAACTTTACGTATGCGATCATACCAGCACCAACGCCCCGGATCCAATCAGAACTTCGCAGTAAAGTGTGCTTGGGCGAGAGTAGTACTAGGATGGGTGACTTCCTTGGAAGTCCTCGTGTTACCTCCCCTTTTGCCTTTTTTTCGCAATTCCTTTTTTTTTAATTACTTAATTTAACGCTTATTATGTTTTAACCGGCATAACTTTCGGATGTGATCATACTCTACAGTGAAGTGTGCTTGGGCGAGAGTAGTGCTAGGATGGGTGACCTCCAGGGAAGTCCTCGTGTTGCATCCCCTTTTGCCTTTTTTTCGCAATTAATTATTATTATTTTTTAATTTCTTAGTTTAACGAATATGATGTTTTATCCCGCATAACTTTACGGAAGCGATCATACTAGGACTAATGCACCGGATTCTATCAGAACTCCGCTGTTAAGTGTGCTTAGGCGAGAGTAGTACTATGATGGGTGACCTCCTGGGAAGTCCTCGTGTTGCATCCTCTTTTGCCGTTTTTTCGCAACTCCTTATTTTTTTTTATTTCTTAATTTAACGCATATTGTGTTTTAACCCGCATAACTTTACGGATTCGATCATACCCGCACTAATGCACCGGATCCCATCAGAACTCCGCAGTCAAGTTTGCTTGGGCGAGAGTAGTACTAGAATGGATGACCTCCTTGGAAGTCCTCGTGTTGTATCCCCTTTTGCCGTTTTTTCGCAATTCCTTATTTTTTTTTTAATTTCTTAGAAGTCTCGGATGAATACGAAGTGAACTACAAAGTTGAAGACAAAAATAAAGTAATTGCACGCTTGTTTGCCGTTTTTTCGCAATTCCTTATTTTTTTTTAATTTCTTAGTTTAACGCATATTATGTTTTAACCCGCATAACTTTACGGATGCGATCATACCAGCACTAATGCACCGGATCCCATCAGAACTCCGCAGTTAAGTGTGCTTGGGCGAGAGTAGTACTAGGATGGGTGACCTCCTTGGAAGTCCTCGTGTTGCATCCCCTTTTGCCGTTTTTTCGCAATTCCTTATTTTTTTTTTTAATTCCTTAGAAGCCTCGGATGAATACGAAGTGAACTACAAAGTTGAAGACAAAAATAAAGTAATTGCACGCTTGTTTGCCGTTTTTTCGCAATTCCTTATTTTTTTTTTAATTTCTTAGTTTAACGCATATTATGTTTTAACCCGCATAACTTTACGGATGCGATCATACCAGCACTAATGCACCGGATCCCATCAGAACTCCGCAGTTAAGTGTGCTTGGGCGAGAGTAGTACTAGGATGGGTGACCTCCTGGGAAGTTCTCGTGTTGCATCCCCTTTTGCCGTTTTTTCGCAATTCCTTATTTTTTTTTTAATTTCTTAGAAGCCTCGGATGAATACGAAGTGAACTACAAAGTTGAAGACAAAAATAAAGTAATTGCACGCTTGTTTGCCGTTTTTTCGCAATTCCTTATTTTTTTTAATTTCTTAGTTTAACGCATATTATGTTTTAACCCGCATAACTTTACGGATGCGATCATACCAGCACTAATGCACCGGATCCCATCAGAACTCCGCAGTCAAGTGTGCTTGGGCGAGAGTAGTACTAGGATGGGTGACCTCCTTGGAAGTCCTCGTGTTGCATCCCCTTTTGCCGTTTTTTCGCAATTCCTTATTTTTTTTTAATACCTTTGAAGCCTCGGATGAATACGAAGTGAACTACAAAGTTGAAGACAAAAATAAAGTAATTGCACGCTTGTTTGCCGTTTTTTCGCAATTCCTTATTTTTTTTTTTAATTTCTTAGTTTAACGCATATTATGTTTTAACCCGCATAACTTTACGGATGCGATCATACCAGCACTAATGCACCGGATCCCATCAGAACTCCGCAGTTAAGTGTGCTTGGGCGAGAGTAGTACTAGGATGGGTGACCTCCTGGGAAGTTCTCGTGTTGCATCCCCTTTTGCCGTTTTTTCGCAATTCCTTATTTTTTTTTTAATTTCTTAGAAGCCTCGGATGAATACGAAGTGAACTACAAAGTTGAAGACAAAAATAAAGTAATTGCACGCTTGTTTGCCGTTTTTTCGCAATTCCTTATTTTTTTTTAATTTCTTAGTTTAACGCATATTATGTTTTAACCCGCATAACTTTACGGATGCGATCATACCAGCACTAATGCACCGGATCCCATCAGAACTCCGCAGTCAAGTGTGCTTGGGCGAGAGTAGTACTAGGATGGGTGACCTCCTTGGAAGTCCTCGTGTTGCATCCCCTTTTGCCGTTTTTTCGCAATTCCTTATTTTTTTTTAATACCTTTGAAGCCTCGGATGAATACGAAGTGAACTACAAAGTTGAAGACAAAAATAAAGTAATTGCACGCTTGTTTGCCGTTTTTTCGCAATTCCTTATTTTTTTTTTTAATTTCTTAGTTTAACGCATATTATGTTTTAACCCGCATAACTTTACGGATGCGATCATACCAGCACTAATGCACCGGATCCCATCAGAACTCCGCAGTTAAGTGTGCTTGGGCGAGAGTAGTACTAGGATGGGTGACCTCCTGGGAAGTCCTCGTGTTGCATCCCCTTTTGCCGTTTTTTCGCAATTCCTTATTTTTTTTTTAATTTCTTAGAAGCCTCGGATGAATACGAAGTGAACTTCAAAGTTGAAGACAAAAATAAAGTAATTGCACGCTTGTTTGCCGTTTTTTCGCAATTCCTTATTTTTTTTTTAATTTCTTAGTTTAACGCATATTATGTTTTAACCCGCATAACTTTACGGATGCGATCATACCAGCACTAATGCACCGGATCCCATCAGAACTACGCAGTTAAGTGTGCTTGGGCGAGAGTAGTACTAGGATGGGTGACCTCCTTGGAAGTCCTCGTGTTGCATCCCCTTTTGCCGTTTTTTCGCAATTCCTTATTTTTTTTTTTTAATTCCTTAGAAGCCTCGGATGAATACGAAGTGAACTACAAAGTTGAAGACAAAAATAAAGTAATTGCACGCTTGTTTGCCGTTTTTTCGCAATTCCTTATTTTATTTTTTTAATTTCTTAGTTTAACGCATATTATGTTTTAACCCGCATAACTTTACGGATGCGATCATACCAGCACTAATGCACCGGATCCCATCAGAACTCCGCAGTTAAGTTTGCTTGGGCGAGAGTAGTACTAGGATGGGTGACCTCCTGGGAAGTCCTCGTGTTGCATCCCCTTTTGCCGTTTTTTCGCAATTCCTTATTTTTTTTTTTAATTTCTTAGAAGCCTCGGATGAATACGAAGTGAACTACAAAGTTGAAGACAAAAATAAAGTAATTGCACGCTTGTTTGCCGTTTTTTCGCAATTCCTTATTTTTTTTTAATTTCTTAGTTTAACGCATATTATGTTTTAACCCGCAAAACTTTATGGATGCGATCATACCAGCACTAATGCACCGGATCCCATCAGAACTCCGCAGTTAAGTGTGCTTGGGCTAGAGTAGTACTAGGATGGGTGACCTCTTGGGAAGTCCTCGTGTTACATCCCCTTTTGCCGTTTTTTCGCAATTCCTTATTTTTTTTTTAATTTCTTAGAAGCCTCGGATGAATACGAAGTGAACTACAAAGTAGAAGACAAAAATAAAGTAATTGCACGCTTGTTTGCCGTTTTTTCGCAATTCCTTATTTTTTTTTTTAATTTCTTAGTTTAACGCATATTATGTTTTAACCCGCATAACTTTACGGATGCGATCATACCAGCACTAATGCACCGGATCCCATCAGAACTCCGCAGTTAAGTGTGCTTGGGCGAGAGTAGTACTAGGATGGGTGACCTCCTTGGAAGTCCTCGTGTTGCATCCCCTTTTGCCGTTTTTTCGCAATTCCTTATTTTTTTTTTAATTCCTTAGAAGCCTCGGATGAATACGAAGTGAACTACAAAGTTGAAGACAAAAATAAAGTAATTGCACGCTTGTTTGCCGTTTTTTCGCAATTCCTTATTTTATTTTTTTAATTTCTTAGTTTAACGCATATTATGTTTTAACCCGCATAACTTTACGGATGCGATCATGCCAGCACTAATGCACCGGATCCCATCAGAACTCCGCAGTTAAGTTTGCTTGGGCGAGAGTAGTACTAGGATGGGTGACCTCCTTGGAAGTCCTCGTGTTGCATCCCCTTTTGCCGTTTTTTCGCAATTCCTTATTTTTTTTTTTAATTCCTTAGAAGCCTCGGATGAATACGAAGTGAACTACAAAGTTGAAGACAAAAATAAAGTAATTGCACGCTTGTTTGCCGTTTTTTCGCAATTCCTTATTTTATTTTTTTAATTTCTTAGTTTAACGCATATTATGTTTTAACCCGCATAACTTTACGGATGCGATCATACCAGCACTAATGCACCGGATCCCATCAGAACTCCGCAGTTAAGTTTGCTTGGGCGAGAGTAGTACTAGGATGGGTGACCTCCTGGGAAGTCCTCGTGTTGCATCCCCTTTTGCCGTTTTTTCGCAATTCCTTATTTTTTTTTTAATTTCTTAGAAGCCTCGGATGAATACGAAGTGAACTACAAAGTTGAAGACAAAAATAAAGTAATTGCACGCTTGTTTGCCGTTTTTTCGCAATTCCTTATTTTTTTTTAATTTCTTAGTTTAACGCATATTATGTTTTAACCCGCAAAACTTTATGGATGCGATCATACCAGCACTAATGCACCGGATCCCATCAGAACTCCGTAGTTAAGTGTGCTTGGGCTAGAGTAGTACTAGGATGGGTGACCTCTTGGGAAGTCCTCGTGTTACATCCCCTTTTGCCGTTTTTTCGCAATTCCTTATTTTTTTTTTAATTTCTTAGAAGCCTCGGATGAATACGAAGTGAACTACAAAGTAGAAGACAAAAATAAAGTAATTGCACGCTTGTTTGCCGTTTTTTCGCAATTCCTTATTTTTTTTTTTAATTTCTTAGTTTAACGCATATTATGTTTTAACCCGCATAACTTTACGGATGCGATCATACCAGCACTAATGCACCGGATCCCATCAGAACTCCGCAGTTAAGTGTGCTTGGGCGAGAGTAGTACTAGGATGGGTGACCTCCTGGGAAGTCTTCGTGTTGCATCCCCTTTTGCCTTTTTTTCGCAATTAATTATTATTTTTTTTAATTTCTTAGTTTAACGCATATTATGTTTTATCCCGCATAACTTTCCGGAAGCGATCATACTAGTACTTATGCACCGGATTCTATCAGAACTCCGCAGTTAAGTGTGCTTAGGCGAGAATAGTACTATGATGGGTGACCTCCAGGGAAGTCCTCGTGTTGCATCCCCTTTTCCTGTTTTTTCGCAATTCCTTATTTTTTTAATTTCTTAATTTAACGCATATTATGTTTTATCCCGCATAACTTTACGGAAGCGATCATACTAGTACTTGTGCACCGGATCCTATCAGAACTTCGCAGTTAAGTGTGCTTAGGCGAGAGTAGTACTATGATGGGTGACCTCCTTGGAAGTCCTCGTGTTGCATCCCCTTTTGCCGTTTTTTGGCAATTCCTTATTTTTTTTAATTTCTTAATTTAACGCATATTGTGTTTTAACCTGCATAACTTTAATTCCTTAGAAGCCTCGGATGAATACGAAGTGAACTACAAAGTTGAAGACAAAAATAAAGTAATTGCACGCTTGTTTGCCGTTTTTTCGCAATTCCTTATTTTTTTTTTTAATTTCTTAGTTTAACGCATATTATGTTTTAACCCGCATAACTTTACGGATGCGATCATACCAGCACTAATGCACCGGATCCCATCAGAACTCCGCAGTTAAGTGTGCTTGGGCGAGAGTAGTACTAGGATGGGTGACCTCCTGGGAAGTCCTCGTGTTGCATCCCCTTTTGCCGTTTTTTCGCAATTCCTTATTTTTTTTTTAATTTCTTAGAAGCCTCGGATGAATACGAAGTGAACTTCAAAGTTGAAGACAAAAATAAAGTAATTGCACGCTTGTTTGCCGTTTTTTCGCAATTCCTTATTTTTTTTTTAATTTCTTAGTTTAACGCATATTATGTTTTAACCCGCATAACTTTATGGATGCGATCATACCAGCACTAATGCACCGGATCCCATCAGAACTACGCAGTTAAGTGTGCTTGGGCGAGAGTAGTACTAGGATGGGTGACCTCCTTGGAAGTCCTCGTGTTGCATCCCCTTTTGCCGTTTTTTCACAATTCCTTATTTTTTTTTTTAATTCCTTAGAAGCCTCGGATGAATACGAAGTGAACTACAAAGTTGAAGACAAAAATAAAGTAATTGCACGCTTGTTTGCCGTTTTTTCGCAATTCCTTATTTTATTTTTTTAATTTCATAGTTTAACGCATATTATGTTTTAACCCGCATAACTTTACGGATGCGATCATACCAGCACTAATGCACCGGATCCCATCAGAACTCCGCAGTTAAGTTTGCTTGGGCGAGAGTAGTACTAGGATGGGTGACCTCCTTGGAAGTCCTCGTGTTGCATCCCCTTTTGCCGTTTTTTCGCAATTCCTTATTTTTTTTTTTAATTCCTTAGAAGCCTCGGATGAATACGAAGTGAACTACAAAGTTGAAGACAAAAATAAAGTAATTGCACGCTTGTTTGCCGTTTTTTCGCAATTCCTTATTTTATTTTTTTAATTTCTTAGTTTAACGCATATTATGTTTTAACCCGCATAACTTTACGGATGCGATCATACCAGCACTAATGCACCGGATCCCATCAGAACTCCGCAGTTAAGTTTGCTTGGGCGAGAGTAGTACTAGGATGGGTGACCTCCTGGGAAGTCCTCGTGTTGCATCCCCTTTTGCCGTTTTTTCGCAATTCCTTATTTTTTTTTTTAATTTCTTAGAAGCCTCGGATGAATACGAAGTGAACTACAAAGTTGAAGACAAAAATAAAGTAATTGCACGCTTGTTTGCCGTTTTTTCGCAATTCCTTATTTTTTTTTAATTTCTTAGTTTAACGCATATTATGTTTTAACCCGCAAAACTTTATGGATGCGATCATACCAGCACTAATGCACCGGATCCCATCAGAACTCCGCAGTTAAGTGTGCTTGGGCTAGAGTAGTACTAGGATGGGTGACCTCTTGGGAAGTCCTCGTGTTACATCCCCTTTTGCCGTTTTTTCGCAATTCCTTATTTTTTTTTTAATTTCTTAGAAGCCTCGGATGAATACGAAGTGAACTACAAAGTAGAAGACAAAAATAAAGTAATTGCACGCTTGTTTGCCGTTTTTTCGCAATTCCTTATTTTTTTTTTTAATTTCTTAGTTTAACGCATATTATGTTTTAACCCGCATAACTTTACGGATGCGATCATACCAGCACTAATGCACCGGATCCCATCAGAACTCCGCAGTTAAGTGTGCTTGGGCGAGAGTAGTACTAGGATGGGTGACCTCCTGGGAAGTCCTCGTGTTGCATCCCCTTTTGCCGTTTTTTCGCAATTCCTTATTTTTTTTTTTTAATTTCTTAGAAGCCTCGGATGAATACGAAGTGAACTACAAAGTTCATCGGAGTTCGAGGGTGCCGCACAGCCAAGGTGAGAGATGGTCTGCACGGAATTGGGGAAGGTCCCATTCCCCGAATGGGGGGGAGTTAACGCACTTCTTCTTCTCAAATTTCCCTGAGAACTTCTCTGAGAAGGAGCTTTGGCCGGTTTTCCAACGGTATGATAGAGTGTGGGAGGTTTTCATTGCTCCTAAAAGGGATAGGAGTGGGAAGCGGTTTGGCTTCGTGCGGTTCATCGGGGTTAAAAATCCGGCGAGGCTCGAGAAAGAACTAGACACAATCTTGATTGGAAACATGAAGATGAATGTTAACTTTCCAAGATTTGACAAACGCCCAAGAACAATAACTGCACCACACAAAAGTATGAAGGGAGGGACTGTTCTTGGGACGCAGGTGCCTGCTGGTTCTGCTCCTAAGTGGTCTTTTGCGCAGGTTGTGCAATCAGGGGTTTGTGACTCCGGTGTAATCTGTGGTGGTGAACCGCCTCAAGCAGTAGTCTTGGAGGAGTGGAAGGGCCCAGTTGCTCCACAACCTGAGCCATGGTTGGCGAGGAGTCTTGTGGGGGTGGTAAAGGATCTTGGTTTGGTGCCATCGCTTCAGTCTGCTGCGCTGATGAAGGGTCTCACCTACATCCAGGTTAGATATCTGGGTGATGATCGGGTCCTGTTAACTGGTCCAGAAGGCTTTGCTTTGCATGAGGCGATAAAGGAGATGGGGGAGGGCCAGGATGCGGTGTTCAGTACGATTCATGCATGGTCTCCGGCGGTTGCTCATGCTTCACGTGTTACTTGGATACGGTGCACAGGGTTCCCCATTCATATGTGGACTAGGCTGTGCTTGGAAGAATTGGTTCGTCCTATTGGTGAGATGGTCTCCATTGATGCACAGACAGTAGACTGCTCTATACTGGAGTATTGTCGGATTCAGGTTCGAACAAAATCGCTGCCGTTGGTGTCCCATTCCCGTTTGATTCGTGTTGAGGGTGTGGACTACCGTGTGGGGATGGTGGAGGAAGTAGGCACGGCCAACTCGGTATCGTGTCGTTGCATGGAGCGTTTACATGAGGATGAAGAAGGAGAAGAAGGCTCGGAGGATTGGTCGTGTAGTGATGGTGGATTTTCACCGGCAAGGTCGAAGGCTGCCGGTGGCAAGGAGGTTGTCGCCGGCGAAGTAACTGATACCATAGTCATGGGGGCGAACTGGCCGGCGCAGGATACGGAAGAAGCGTTGCAAGCATTGAAAACGTTGAAAATCACAGAAGGTGAAAGTGTTAATCAACGTGGGTCCCGCAATGATTTTGAAATCAATTCTGTTGTGCCTAGTAATCATGTTGAGGCCGTTTCTGTTGCATCTGATAGGGTGGGGAATTCAAATTTAATTAATGGTGAGTTGGTTGGGTCAACAGGGGCAGAATTGGAACTTGAATCTATTGAAGGTGGGCCCGTGGATGTTGACTTGGGTGGGGCGGGTTTGTGCACAAACGGGTCACTTGAAAACCCGTCTCCTGGTGCACGTTCAACAGCGTCTTCGCTTCCTACTCCATCGCCGGCGGTGGCGATGCATTCACAAGCGGCGGTTGCCACTTCTGGCGTGGTGGCGCCGGCGGCCGGCGTTCAAGAGGTGGCGGCCGGAAACCAGGTGGGTCAAGCGGTGTCTGTACCGCTTGTAGGCACGGTGGCGTGTTCTGCTGCGGCAAAACGGAGGCAGTTTCGAGCTCTGTGTTATTCTTTGGGGGATGCTTTCTCAGGCCCGCCTCCGTTGAATTGGTTACGTGATGAATTGTCTGATGCTAGGAGTATTTGGAATTTGGGTAAGGAGTTTGGTGTTTCTTTTGATGGTGATGAGCATGAGGTGGTAAGCAGGTTGGCTGATATGGAGCGACGGGATGGGATCGATAACGGCAGTCGTCCAGGCTGCTCTAGTGGCAGGGGCAATGAAGTGGATCAATGAAGCTGCTCTCCTTTAATGTGAGAGGTTTGGGGGTGGGGGAGAAGAGGAGAGTTATTCGTGAGGTGGTTTGCCAGAATCAGGTTGAGGTGCTATGTGTACAGGAAACCAAGGTCCAGAATGTTGATAGTAGACTTTGTGGTATGTTGTGGGGTGATTCCGAGTTCGACTGGAAGGCAGTTCCGTCAGTGAATAGAGCCGGTGGGTTACTGTGTGTTTGGAATTCTCAAGTGTTTGCATTAGAAAGCTGTGTGGAAGGGCCTGGGTTTCTTGGTCTTGTTGGTGTTTGGAAGTCTAACCAACAACGTTGTGTCATTGTTAATATTTATTCTGCTTGTGACTTAGAGGGGAAGCGAGCTCTCTGGTCTGCGTTGGTTGAGTGGCGTGCAAATTGTCAGATTTCTGCTTGGTGTCTTGCAGGTGATTTTAATGTTGTTCGGTATGAGGATGAAAGGAAGGGGATTGCAGGTGTGTTGCCATCACAAAGGAGGGAGATGGATGAGTTTTAACGTGTTTATTGCTGACATGGAGTTAATGGATATCCCTTTAGCAGGCAGAAGGTTCACTTGGAGGAGGCCGAATAATCAAGCCAGAAGTAGGATTGATAGGTTCCTAATTTCTAATGATTGGGGCAACGTTTGGCCTAATTGCTCCCAATTGGTGCTAAACCGGGATATCTCTGATCATTGCCCTTTGCTGTTGCGGCAATCGTTCCATGATTGGGGCCCAAAGCCCTTCCGAGTGCTTAATTGTTGGCTTGAGGATCACAGGCTACCTTCCCTGGTGGCAAAGTCTTGGGCTGACATGCGTTTACATGGTTGGGGCGCCTATGTGCTTAAGGAAAAATTAAAAGGGCTTAAGGGTGCCTTGAAGACTTGGAACAAGCAGGTTTATGGGGATCTGAAAGTCAAGAGGGTGGAAATTGTTCAGCAGTTAAATTTCTTGGATGTCAAGGAGGAGGAAGATGGGTTGTCTCAGGGGGAGGAGGCTTTGAGGAATCAGTTACTGTCTGAGTTTTGGGCTGTCCTTAGGAGTCATGAATCTTTACTTTGTCAGAAGTCTAGGTCAAAGTGGATTTCTGAAGGAGACCAGAATACAGGTTTCTTCCATGCTACCATAAATTGGAAGAGGAGGGCGAATTCTGTAGTGGGTTTAATGGTGGATGGGTGTTGGGAAGAAGAGCCTGATAAGGTGAAGGGTGCAGTTCATGATTTTTTTGTGAATAAATTCAAGTCAGTGGCTTGCTTACGACCAAAACTTGATGGCGTTCAGTTTAAGTCTTTATCTGCTGGTGATAATTTTGCTCTAGTAGCTCCCTTTGATGAGCTTGACATTAAAACGGCTGTGTGGGAGTGTGGGGGAAACAAGAGTCCGGGGCCTGATGGGTTCAATTTTAAATTCATTCAGAAGTTTTGGGATGTTATGAAAGGTGATTTGGTTAGAGCGGTGAAGGAGTTTTGGCGTAGGGGTGCCTGGCCTAGAGGTTGCAATGCTTCTTTTATTGTTTTGATCCCCAAGGTGTCATCCCCTCAGGTGCTTAATGACTTTAGACCTATCTCTTTAATTGGTTGTATTTATAAGGTGATCTCCAAATTATTAGCAATTAGATTGAAAGCTGTCATTGGGAAAGTGATTGATGATCGTCAGTTTGCATTCATTGGAGGCCGGAATATGTTGGATAGTGTTGTTGTGATCAATGAAGTTGTGCATGAGGCTAAGGTTAAGAGGCGACCGAGTATCATCTTCAAGGTTGACTTTGAAAAGGCTTATGATTCAGTTGATTGGGGGTTCTTGGAATACATGATGAATCGAATGGGGTTCTGTGCTAAATGGATTGCCTGGATTATGGGGTGTCTTGGTTCTGCATCTATTTCAGTTTTGGTCAATGGGAGCCCAACTGGGGAGTTCCAAATGGAGAAGGGTCTTAGGCAGGGTGATCCTTTGGCTCCTTTTCTGTTTTTGATTGTGGCGGAAGGTTTGACGGGGTTGTTCAGTAATGCTGTGAGTTTGGGGAAATTTAAGGGGATTGCAGTGGGCAAGGAGGGTGATTTGGTGGTTTCTTTGCTACAGTTTGCTGATGATACTGTTTTTGTGGGAGAGGCTTCTATTCAGAATTTGGTGGTTTTGAAAAGTGTCCTCCGGTGCTTTGAATTGGTTTCTGGCCTCAAGGTGAATTTTCATAAAAGTAAATTGGCTTCTATTGCTACTTCCCCTGGTGTTGTTCAACAATTTGCTTCTTTTTTGAACTGCAAAGTTATGGCTATTCCTTTTGTGTATTTGGGCATCCCAGTTGGGGGAAGGGCTAACTGTGTCAAGACTTGGGACCCAGTAATTAAGAAATTGAGGGGCAGATTATCAAAGTGGAAGCAGAAGATGATTTCTTTTGGGGGTCGCATTTGTTTAATTAAAAGTGTGCTTTCTGCCTTACCACTGTTTTTTTTATCTTTTTTCAAAATTCCAAAGGGTGTGGTGAAGGTGTGTGTTAGTATTATGCGCAATTTCCTGTGGGGAGGGGGTTCTGGAGATAAGCGCATTGCTTGGGTAAAGTGGGAGAAAATTTGTCTCCCCAAGGAGGAGGGTGGCTTGGGTGTGAAGGACCTGACTTTGTTTAACAGAGCTTTACTTGGTAAGTGGTTGTGGAGATGGAGGACAGAGCAAAATTCTCTCTGGTGTCGTGTTTTAAAAGCTAAGTACAAGGATGAGTTGTATGTAAAAGAATCTGCTTGGTGGCGTGATGTTAAGGATGCCTGTTGCCCGGACTTATTGAATTGGTTTGAGGAAGGGGTTAGTAAATCAGTGCGAGGGGGTGATAGTACTCAACTATGGCTTGAAGATTGGACTGGATCAGGGCAACTTAGGGATGTTTTTTATAGGCTTTATAATTTGTCTAAGCAAAAACGAGCTATGGTGCGTGACTGTGGGAGGTGGGAGCAGAGTGTATGGCACTGGTGTCTGTCATGGCGGCGTCCGTTAGGCGAGCGGGAGCAATCTTGGCTTTTGTCTTTCTTACAAGTTCTTGATTCTGTCCCTCTTTCAGAAGGCACTTTGGATGGTTGGATTTGGCGACCAAGTCCAGATGGGAATTATTCAGTTAGCTCTGCTTATGCTTTTGTGCAGGCTCCTTTGCTGGGTGGCTCAGATTTGGCTTTTGGGCTTCTGTGGAAATCTTTTGCTCCTTCTAATGTTCAAGCTTTTGTTTGGAGGTGTCTCCATAATCGGATTCCAAGCATGGATAATTTGGTGAGACGTAGGGTTCTGTTAAATGCAGAAGCAGCTGCTTGCAGGTTTTGCTTGGGGGGTATGGAAACTGGCCACCATCTTCTACTGTCTTGTGCTTGCTCCTGGGGGTTGTGGAATCAATGCTACAAGTGGTTGGGGTTTCAAACGGTGCTCCCTGATTCAATTCGAGCTCATTTTTTGCAGTTTAAGTTTGGGTGGAATGAGTTTCAGCATTTAGGTATTTTGTCTATTTGGTTTGCCACAGTTTGGACAATTTGGGGGATTAGGAATGGTTTGATATTTAGAAGGGAACCAGTTTGTTGGACTTCTGCTTTGGAATTGGTCAAATGGAGATCTTGGCAGTGGAATAGAGCTAATATGAAGGGATTTTGTTACTCTCTTTTCGAGTGGTCGACAAGTCCGGTGACGTGCGTGTGCTCTGTGTAATTGGTTTGTTTTTATTGGGGTTGGGCATGAGTTTTGTGGGTTGTTTTGTGTAGGTTGGGTTGTTTTGTTTGTCCTGGTTTTCATGCTCTTGGTATGCTCTAGTTGTCCATGCGTTTGGTATGCTGGTCTTCTAGAGTGCTTTAGTTTTTTGTTGTTCTTTTCCTCTTCTTTTGTATTTGGGTTTAGCACCCCTTGTGCTAAGTGTGAATACAATATTTGGCTTATCTAAAAAAAACAAAGTTGAAGACAAAAATAAAGTAATTGCACGCTTGTTTGCCGTTTTTTCGCAATTCATTATTTTTTTTTTAATTTCTTAGTTTAACGCATATTATGTTTTAACCCGCATAACTTTACGGATGCGATCATACCAGCACTAATGCACCGGATCCCATCAGAACTCCGCAGTTAAGTGTGCTTGGGCGAGAGTAGTACTAGGATGGGTGACCTCCTGGGAAGTCCTCGTGTTGCATCCCCTTTTGCCGTTTTTTCGCAATTCCTTATTTTTTTTTTAATTTCTTAGAAGCCTCGGATGAATACGAAGTGAACTTCAAAGTTGAAGACAAAAATAAAGTAATTGCACGCTTGTTTGCCGTTTTTTCGCAATTCCTTATTTTTTTTTTAATTTCTTAGTTTAACGCATATTATGTTTTAACCCGCATAACTTTACGGATGCGATCATACCAGCACTAATGCACCGGATCCCATCAGAACTACGCAGTTAAGTGTGCTTGGGCGAGAGTAGTACTAGGATGGGTGACCTCCTTGGAAGTCCTCGTGTTGCATCCCCTTTTGCCGTTTTTTCGCAATTCCTTATTTTTTTTTTTAATTCCTTAGAAGCCTCGGATGAATACGAAGTGAACTACAAAGTTGAAGACAAAAATAAAGTAATTGCACGCTTGTTTGCCGTTTTTTCGCAATTCCTTATTTTATTTTTTTAATTTCTTAGTTTAACGCATATTATGTTTTAACCCGCATAACTTTACGGATGCGATCATACCAGCACTAATGCACCGGATCCCATCAGAACTCCGCAGTTAAGTTTGCTTGGGCGAGAGTAGTACTAGGATGGGTGACCTCCTGGGAAGTCCTCGTGTTGCATCCCCTTTTGCCGTTTTTTCGCAATTCCTTATTTTTTTTTTTAATTTCTTAGAAGCCTCGGATGAATACGAAGTGAACTACAAAGTTGAAGACAAAAATAAAGTAATTGCACGCTTGTTTGCCGTTTTTTCGCAATTCCTTATTTTTTTTTTAATTTCTTAGTTTAACGCATATTATGTTTTAACCCGCATAACTTTACGGATGTGATCATACCAGCACTAATGCACCGGATCCCATCAGAACTACGCAGTTAAGTGTGCTTGGGCGAGAGTAGTACTAGGATGGGTGACCTCCTTGGAAGTCCTCGTGTTGCATCCCCTTTTGCCGTTTTTTCGCAATTCCTTATTTTTTTTTTAATTCCTTAGAAGCCTCGGATGAATACGAAGTGAACTACAAAGTTGAAGACAAAAATAAAGTAATTGCACGCTTGTTTGCCGTTTTTTCGCAATTCCTTATTTTATTTTTTTAATTTCTTAGTTTAACGCATATTATGTTTTAACCCGCATAACTTTACGGATGCGATCATACCAGCACTAATGCACCGGATCCCATCAGAACTCCGCAGTTAAGTTTGCTTGGGCGAGAGTAGTACTAGGATGGGTGACCTCCTTGGAAGTCCTCGTGTAGCATCCCCTTTTGCCGTTTTTTCGCAATTCCTTATTTTTTTTTTAATTCCTTAGAAGCCTCGGATGAATACGAAGTGAACTACAAAGTTGAAGACAAAAATAAAGTAATTGCACGCTTGTTTGCCGTTTTTTCGCAATTCCTTATTTTATTTTTTTAATTTCTTAGTTTAACGCATATTATGTTTTAACCCGCATAACTTTACGGATGCGATCATACCAGCACTAATGCACCGGATCCCATCAGAACTCCGCAGTTAAGTGTGCTTGGGCTAGAGTAGTACTAGGATGGGTGACCTCTTGGGAAGTCCTCGTGTTGCATCCCCTTTTGCCGTTTTTTCGCAATTCCTTATTTTTTTTTTAATTTCTTAGAAGCCTCGGATGAATACGAAGTGAACTTCAAAGTTGAAGACAAAAATAAAGTAATTGCACGCTTGTTTGCCGTTTTTTCGCAATTCCTTATTTTATTTTTTTAATTTCTTAGTTTAACGCATATTATGTTTTAACCCGCATAACTTTACGGATGCGATCATACCAGCACTAATGCACCGGATCCCATCAGAACTCCGCAGTTAAGTTTGCTTGGGCGAGAGTAGTACTAGGATGGGTGACCTCCTGGGAAGTCCTCGTGTTGCATCCCCTTTTGCCGTTTTTTTCGCAATTCCTTATTTTTTTTTTTAATTTCTTAGAAGCCTCGGATGAATACGAAGTGAACTACAAAGTTGAAGACAAAAATAAAGTAATTGCACGCTTGTTTGCCGTTTTTTCGCAATTCCTTATTTTTTTTTTAATTTCTTAGTTTAACGCATATTATGTTTTAACCCGCATAACTTTACGGATGCGATCATACCAGCACTAATGCACCGGATCCCATCAGAACTCCGCAGTTAAGTGTGCTTGGGCGAGAGTAGTACTAGGATGGGTGACCTCCTTGGAAGTCCTCGTGTTGCATCCCCTTTTGCCGTTTTTTCGCAATTCCTTATTTTTTTTTTTAATTCCTTAGAAGCCTCGGATGAATACGAAGTGAACTACAAAGTTGAAGACAAAAATAAAGTAATTGCACGCTTGTTTGCCGTTTTTTCGCAATTCCTTATTTTTTTTTAATTTCTTAGTTTAACGCATATTATGTTTTAACCCGCATAACTTTACGGATGCGATCATACCAGCACTAATGCACCGGATCCCATCAGAACTCCGCAGTGAAGTGTGCTTGGGCTAGAGTAGTACTAGGATGGGTGACCTCCTGGGAAGTCCTCGTGTTACATCCCCTTTTGCCGTTTTTTTCGCAATTCCTTATTTTTTTTTTTAATTTCTTAGAAGCCTCGGATGAATACGAAGTGAACTACAAAGTAGAAGACAAAAATAAAGTAATTGCACGCTTGTTTGCCGTTTTTTTCGCAATTCCTTATTTTTTTTTAATTTCTTAGTTTAACGCATATTATGTTTTAACCCGCATAACTTTACGGATGCGATCATACCAGCACTACTGCACCGGATCCCATCAGAACTCCGCAGTTAAGTGTGCTTGGGCGAGAGTAGTACTAGGATGGGTGACCTCTTGGGAAGTCCTCGTGTTGCATCCCCTTTTGCCGTTTTTTCGCAATTCCTTATTTTTTTTTTAATTTCTTAGAAGCCTCGGATGAATACGAAGTGAACTTCAAAGTTGAAGACAAAAATAAAGTAATTGCACACTTGTTTGCCGTTTTTTCGCAATTCCTTATTTTTTTTTTAATTTCTTAGTTTAACGCATATTATGTTTTAACCCGCATAACTTTACGGATGCGATCATACCAGCACTAATGCACCGGATCCCATCAGAACTCCGCAGTTAAGTTTGCTTGGGCGAGAGTAGTACTAGGATGGGTGACCTCCTGGGAAGTCCTCGTGTTGCATCCCCTTTTGCCGTTTTTTCGCAATTCCTTATTTTTTTTTTTAATTTCTTAGAAGCCTCGGATGAATACGAAGTGAACTACAAAGTTGAAGACAAAAATAAAGTAATTGCACGCTTGTTTGCCGTTTTTTCGCAATTCCTTATTTTTTTTTTAATTTCTTAGTTTAACGCATATTATGTTTTAACCCGCATAACTTTACGGATGCGATCATACCAGCACTAATGCACCGGATCCCATCAGAACTCCGCAGTTAAGTGTGCTTGGGCGAGAGTAGTACTAGGATGGGTGACCTCCTTGGAAGTCCTCGTGTTGCATCCCCTTTTGCCGTTTTTTCGCAATTCCTTATTTTTTTTTTTAATTCCTTAGAAGCCTCGGATGAATACGAAGTGAACTACAAAGTTGAAGACAAAAATAAAGTAATTGCACGCTTGTTTGCCGTTTTTTTCGCAATTCCTTATTTTTTTTTAATTTCTTAGTTTAACGCATATTATGTTTTAACCCGCATAACTTTACGGATGCGATCATACCAGCACTAATGCACCGGATCCCATCAGAACTCCGCAGTGAAGTGTGCTTGGGCTAGAGTAGTACTAGGATGGGTGACCTCCTGGGAAGTCCTCGTGTTACATCCCCTTTTGCCGTTTTTTCGCAATTCCTTATTTTTTTTTTTTAATTTCTTAGAAGCCTCGGATGAATACGAAGTGAACTACAAAGTAGAAGACAAAAATAAAGTAATTGCACGCTTGTTTGCCGTTTTTTCGCAATTCCTTATTTTTTTTTAATTTCTTAGTTTAACGCATATTATGTTTTAACCCGCATAACTTTACGGATGCGATCATACCAGCACTAATGCACCGGATCCCATCAGAACTCCGCAGTTAAGTGTGCTTGGGCGAGAGTAGTACTAGGATGGGTGACCTCTTGGGAAGTCCTCGTGTTGCATCCCCTTTTGCCGTTTTTTCGCAATTCCTTATTTTTTTTTTTAATTTCTTAGAAGCCTCGGATGAATACGAAGTGAACTTCAAAGTTGAAGACAAAAATAAAGTAATTGCACACTTGTTTGCCGTTTTTTCGCAATTCCTTATTTTTTTTTAATTTCTTAGTTTAACGCATATTATGTTTTAACCCGCATAACATTACGGATGCGATCATACCAGCACTAATGCACCGATCCCATCAGAACTCCGCAGTTAAGTTTGCTTGGGCGAGAGTAGTACTAGGATGGGTGACCTCCTGGGAAGTCCTCGTGTTGCATCCCCTTTTGCCGTTTTTTTCGCAATTCCTTATTTTTTTTTTTAATTTCTTAGAAGCCTCGGATGAATACGAAGTGAACTACAAAGTTGAAGACAAAAATAAAGTAATTGCACGCTTGTTTGCCGTTTTTTCGCAATTCCTTATTTTTTTTTAATTTCTTAGTCTAACGCATATTATGTTTTAACCCGCATAACTTTACGGATGCGATCATACCAGCACTAATGCACCGGATCCCATCAGAACTCCGCAGTTAAGTGTGCTTGGCGAGA